>NW_026527674.1:300000-404343 GCF_022682495.2 Desmodus rotundus | reverse complement strand
CCTGTACACCATGTTATCCACGTAAAGAGATAAAATTTGATGCAGTGGGTTCAGGGTATCAGGAGGAGCTGGCTGTGGCTGTGCTGGCAGCCAACAGGGCCTGGAATCTGGTATCAGAATGGAGTCAGGGAACGAGCTGCTGCCAACACTCAAGTGTGAGGCAAAAGCCTGCATCCTCAAGTTGTCCTGAGTGCAGGACTGAGCCCAGATCTTAGAGGTCCAGGCTGGAAGGGAATGAGAGACCTGAATGTGGCTAGGGGGTCTGGGCAGAGGAGCCAAGGAACATAAACACCCCAGCTTCTGACCCAGGATGGACACGCGGACTGGGTCAGTGGCCCTGAGGGCATGAGCCAAAACCCAGGATCCCTGGGGAAGGGAGGGCCAGGTGGGTGAGGTGGGGCTTTGGGGATGGAGGTTTCGGGCACCCGAGGCTGACCTTGGTGATTGGCTCCTGCTACAGAGTCAACAGATTTGCAAGATGAACGGCAGAAGGTGCTGGAAGCTCAGTGACAGAACATCAGCTTGCTGAAGTTGGTGGGCGAAACCCTGGGGAATGACCTGCAAGAGAGACAGGAAAGCACAGGCAGAAAAAGAGTAAGTGTCACGGCCACCGTTGGGACACAGGGCGCTGTCAAACTGACGAAGGTGCTGTGGTTCTTAAATTGAAGGCTTCTTCATCTTATTTGTTGCAATGGGGGCACCATTGGTCTCTAACAGTAAAAATCCACGCAGCTTCTCCCCTCACATCCTGGTGGCAGGGGAGTCTCTTCCTCTGTTTCTTCCAATGGTTGCTTCAGATGCCACCCTGTGTGCTGACTTCTCCATACAGTCTCCTCATTGGTTACTTTCTACTGGATCTCTACTCCTGACCGAGGGAATTTCATTGGCTCAGTCTGGCCTCTGCATTGGTCCCTTGAGTTAAGTGTCCATCACAGGTGCACAGAGGACACACACACTGAGCAGGTAGCTGTTGGTAATCCAGGAACTGAAAGCCTGTGAAGTACAGACTAGGCTTCAATGCTGTTGCGTCCTCATGCTCCTTTTTAACCAGAGCATGCATATTATCATTAAAGTCATTGATAAAATCTCCTAATACTGTTAAATAAAATCCCCCCGTCTTATTAACAAAGATGGACATGATGTTATTGAAAAGACTATCGGTGTAGATTCAGATTAGAAGAGAGATGGACACCTAGGTTACTTCAGCAATGACACTGTCCCCTTTGTTTCCAACTCCTGCTTAATCTAACTTTCTCCCTATGTTCAGGCCTGTTTGAGACATTTCTTTTGTGAACTAGAAGAGATGAGAAAAACATTACATACACATACATGCCTAGCTCATGGACACAGACAGCAATGTGGTGAAGGACAGAGAAGTCTGGGGCTGGGTGAGGTGGGCAGTGGCGGGGGCAGGGACGGAATGGGGTACATCTGTAATGGTGTCAACAATGAAAAAGTTGTACTTCTAAAAGAATAAAAAAAAAGGAACCGTTTCTTTCTAACCTTGAAAGAATCCACATCCTGGATTTAGTTGCCTAATAAGACCCAATGGGCTCTGGGTACATGTCAAAGGTCCAAGCAACTTCCAGGAGGTCTTAGAAGGGTACCTGGCATTTGTTTTGGGCAGTAGGTTTCAAACATTGGTAGCTGCACAGAACGACTCGTCCATCATAAGGATAGTGCCTCAAGTACAAAGAGGAGCAAGCCGTGAGCTCCCAGCCGAGGACTCAGTCAGCTTGTGGAAAGGCATGCTCTGAGCCTCGTACACTGTGATGTGGGTGGAATTGTGTGCAGCCCCTTTGTACCATCTTGCTCTGTGTGTTCTGCTGAGGCACCCAGACCCTCAAGCAGCACCCTTTTGGCAGCCTGTGAAGCTGCTGCCTGCCCTTCTCAGCCACTCTTGTCTTGCTCTTCCAGACTGCCAGGTACTGGTCCCAAGGGCTCTTGGGGCAGCAGCAGGTTTAAAGGCTTAGGGGAGCAAGAAGGAGGGGCTCCCCTGTCCCCTAAGGGGAACTGTTGTCTCTCTCGGATGCAAAGGGTGTCCCCTCAAGGACTTTCAGACACTTCGTGAAGCACAGGGGCGAGAAGGAGGGGAAGTTTTCTGAATGGTGCAGCAAGGCTTTAGGTAAGCTGGTGAGAGGGCTTGCTTGGGGCACTGATCTGGGAAGGCCCTGGGTTGTTTGCATGTGTGGGGGGTGGTTCTAAGGGGTGACACAGTGGTAGGGTCCTCACAGGTGACTGAGTCTGAAAGCCTCTGTGGGGCAAACAGAGTCTGGGGTGGATGGAGAGTGCAGGGGTGAACACCAGGGTCCTTCAAGGAAGCAGAGGGCAGCCAGAGTTCCAGCAGGTGGCCTGCCCAAACGCTTCTCCTAGGATTGGCTCTTTGCTGGGCAGCTTAGCTCTGCTTTGCTTTACCTGCTTTGACCACAAGGTGAACTTTGCTAATGTAGAGAGAGCTGCTTGTTAGTTTTCAGGCTCTAGAAAGCAGGCCAGGCAGTGCTGGCACAAGACCCACAGCCCCGGGAGCTGCTGCTCCAGGCAGAGGTAAAACTCAATGAACACTGTTTTGAAGCAGCAGGAGGGCAAAAGGCTGGGCCAGTCCTGCCTCTGGACAAAGCCTCCTGTGGAGCTCAGACTTTTCCCTGTCTGAGGTCATTGCTGCTGCTTTGCCCTGGCATGTCATGACAAGGGAAGGCAGGTGGTTCTTGTGGAGGGTTAAAGGACATGGGCAAGTAACCTCCATTGTCCACCCTTAGGGAACTTTGGGAACGAGGGTAGTTGTGTTGCTGGGTTCTGGGGCCTCCCCAGTTCCAGAGGATTCCCAGATCCACGGGCCTGCTATAATTGGATCTTGGAGTGGGGTGGAGGGGCTTCCAGTCAGTCTGTGTCCGCCCATACAGGGTTGTACCCCAACTCCTTTTACCCCATCCACTCAGCCATGGATGCATGTGGCCAGAGGGAGGTCACGTCTGTTGTCTCCCTGTGTCCAGGCAGGCCCACCCACAGCCCTTCATGCAAAGGGGTTTTCCAGAGTATGCCCTATGTATCATAGGAATAGGAAAGATAATTTTGATTGGTACATGGATGAATAATTTTATAATTTAATACTTTTTTTTCTGTTCATGTGCATTAGGAAAATATTACTAACAGCCATCCATGAACTCATGGAAATTATTTCTTGGACAAGTATGAAGTGGGTATTTTATGTTTAAAGGAAGTTTCACATTATGCAAAATGTCAAAGAGACAACAGAACACTTGGTATGAGAATATGCTAAATTGTGTCCATAATATGGGGAAGTCTGTCCAGTTTAAACTTGTTGTCTTAAAATGTCTAAGGAAAGGACAGTTGTTGATCTTGCCCAGAAATCAGAGGAAGGGTATTTGTCCTGCCTGCTAACTTGCCTTTCACACTTCCATTTCAGTTCCTACTGCTCTGCCTCAAACGTTCATTCGTTCACTCATTCGTTTCACACAGTGTTTGTTGAGGCTGGTCTGCACCAGGTCACGCCATCTTCATTGGTATACAGGACTCAGTGATGTGACGGAGCCAAGCACAGGGTGGTGGGAGCACAGAGGACAGAGGGGACAGGCAGCTAGGAAAGATGAATGGGAGCCCCCTCTAAGTCCCCATCACATCCTCAATTTATTATATATGCAAAGACCCTTTTCCAGAGGTAACAGTTGTAGGTTCCAGGACCCGGACCTCATGTCCCTTTGCATGGCCAGCATTCAGTCTACCTCAGTATTCATGTCTAAAAAAGGGAGACTCCCACCCTCTCTGCCTCATTCCCCTGGGGCTTCCTTGGGTGGAGGTCACACTTGTCCCTAGGCACTGTCATTTGGAGACATTTTCTAGACTAAGGGGCAAGGCTGAGTGTACGAGTGTATGTGTCTCGTGAAAGGAGACAGGTATGGAATAAATCAGTGTCTCTCTTCCCCCATGTGACTTTAGATGCCAGTCTTCCTGCCTTTTCTTCTGAAGAGCCCAGAAGTCTCAGAGCGGGACCTGCGAGGAGGAGGTGCTCACCAGACTGGGATTTCACTGCAGTTGCCAGCACAGGGTTCCTAACAAATGGCCACTAGTGTTGCCCTGGGCCGGGACAGGGTGGACCACTGTCAGTGGTGAGGGTGAGGAGGGACCTGGGGCAGTGCCCATTGTGGACAGCAGGATGAATAAACTGCCACTGGTCTCACCACTCTACCCTGCTGCCAACCTGGCTCCAGAAATCTGCTTTACAAGAAGCTGACCGCTTCCTTGCCACCATGCTGCCTCCTGGACGCTTATACCGAGACTATGAAACTTGGGATTATCATTTCCAATGATTGTTTTGTATTATATTTCCCTTAGATAGTTAAGAGTTCGAACATGATATTAATATATATTTATGTTCTACTTTGAGTGAATAGCATAGTTACTGTGTGTGATTCTTGTCTCTTCCTTGGTGCTGGGCTGCTCAGCTGACTCCCAGGAAAGACTCAATCAGGAACACATGCTCCTGACACATGTGCCTGCTATTCTGTGTGGTCTCAGCTGGTTCTGTGGGGAACAGCTGTTAGGGATGGCCCAATGTGTCATCAGCTGCTGGTGACCACCACGTGTGCTGCCCTGATTGGGCAACTGAGTTTGCCCCTTCCACTGCTTTCATTTTTTTATAAAACGATTGCACGAAATCCTAAATGCCACTGAAGTCTTCCCATGCATACTGATTGCTGCAACTATTTACTGAAAGTCACCTTTATGGGATGGAAGAGGCAAGTTTAGTAAACTCTCAAAATTGGACTTATGGCCACTAGAGTTTTGGGAAGCTGGCTTGCTGGGCCCTCCCCAGCTCCCAGGCCCTGGCCTCCTGCTGTGACCTCAGACCACTTCCCTGCTGCTGAGGGCTGATGCCCACCTGCTCCTGAAGATCAACACCAGTGCACAAAGAAACTGGCTGCACGTCACCTCAGATGCCTTCTGTCTTACAGTCATCTGGAAGTGCAGGGGCATCTACAGGAAAACTGATGTCATTTCCATCAGGCCCAACACTGAGAAGAACTTTTTGGCTGCACAGGCTTCTCGGTACACTAGTGATGGCATGTCTGGATTCCGCCCCTGCCACACCTCAGCGTGAGAGTGCATGGACAACTTTGTTGAACACTACAACTCACACATTTGGGGCACGCAGGGACCTGAGTTGATGATGAGGATGTTGAGACTGTGGTGCAAACTTGAAGACTTCCAGGGGGTTAGTAACCTCAGGTGTTCAAACTTGTCCTTTCTCCACCCACAGAGAGTTCACCCTTTCTCCTGTCCAGAGTAGAGGCCGTACTATGAAGTCTGGGACACAGACCCCAGCTTCAACCACTCCTAAGCCCTGCATCTGTGGAACTACATGAACCAGGAAGGGGGAGGCATGGTTAGAGGCACCAACACGCTGGTGGAGAATCTCTACCACAAGCACTGTCCCAGACCTACAGGGATCTTATTCAAGGCCCAGCAAGCTTGGTGACTAGGGACTTGGGTCCAGGGAACAAATAGAGCCAATGCTGGTTTGTTGCTGCTACATCAGGAAACTACACACTGCCTGGAGAGCAACACTTTCCCTTGATGGCCACTGTCCCCAGGGGTGTGGGACCTTACCCACACGTCAGTTAGGGTGAGCTTCCCCTGTCTGACATAGACAAGTCCCAAAGACTTTTGGCCTCATTCTGTGTCAGGCACTGACCCTGGCGCCACCAAATCATGTGTGTGCGCTATGGTAGAGGTGGCACTGCAGATGGTGACAGCATCCCAGGGCAACGTGACCTAGTCCTCTATCACCTCTTGGTCTCCTTGGGACATGGAACAAGCCTGGCACACAGCAGCATTCCAGAACGCTCGAGCGTAGGACGTGCCAGGTGTGCGGCAGCTGAGGCTAGTCTTTCTCTTTGGTCTCACTGACAAGGAGGACTGAGGCACATGTCAAGTCCTCTTTCTCACAGGGGCCCTGCAAAGTGGGAACCACACTTACATATGGGCAGATAAAGGCTGGTGGAAATGGCAAACACAAACAGGCATCCTCACAGCTACTTTCTGAACACTTCAGGGATATGCTGGGAAGAGATCTGGGAAGCAAAGGCTCCCCTCAGATTTCACACTGGTCTGAACTTGGAGGACACTCCCTGACTGCGAGAGCCAGGGCTGAGCCTACACATGCTTTAGCTGAGTTAGTTCTCATAATGACCCTGCTCAGTAGAGTTCATTTTACCCACTTTGCAGGGAGGTTAAATGACTTTCCCAGGGTTACACAGCTTGGGAATATGGAATGTAAATGAATCTTTGACTCCAGAGATCCAGGCTCTTCCCTCCCCTGCAGTGATCAGGAGGAGTTCCTGGGGAGAAAAGTACACCCTGACCTGGAGAGGAGGAGGCACAAGATGCCCCATCAAGGCAGGTTCTCATAGGCCTTCCTACTTGGTCCTGGTCACTGTGCCAGCACATTTTTAAATAAACATTTTAAAAATTGTGATAAAAATGTACATACCATAACGGTTGCCATTTTAACCATTTTAAAGTGTGTATCCAGTGGCATTAAGCACATTCACATTATTGTACAAACAATAGCACTATCCACCCCTAGAACTTTTCAATCATCCCAAGTGAAATTCTCTGCCATTAAACACTAACGCCCCACTCCCTGCCCACCCCCTCTCAGCCCTCGTAACCACTATTGTAGATTCCCGAATATCTCTGTGGACTTCACTATTTCAGGTATGATGTGTAGTGAAATCAGGTTATATTTGCCCTTTGGATCCTGGCTCACTTCCCTTAGCATAATGTTTTCAAGGTTCATGTAACATGCATCAGAATTCCATTCCTTTTTAAAACTAAATAATATTCTTTTGTATGTATGTACCACATTTTTTAATCCATTTGTAGGTCGATGGACACGGGTTGCTTTCACCTTTGGCTATTGTGAATAATGCTGTATACACTTGTATGTGCCAATACCAGTTTCTGCTTTCAATGCTCTTCAATACACAGCCAGAAAGGGACCTGCTGGATCCTGTGCCAATTCTCTGTTTAATTTTTTGAGGAGTCGCCGTTCTCTTTTCCACAGCACCTGTACCATTTTCACACCCATCGGCAATGCACAGGCTTCCAATGTCTCTGCACCCTTCCCAACACGTGTTCCTATAGGATTTTACTTTATGCCCCAAGATACAGAGCTTGGCAGGCTGCTGCTCAGGTGAGAGAAAAGCCTTAAAGAAATTCCCAGAAATGGGAGTCTCAGTTAAGCCGGCTGGCTGTAGGACAGGATTATGGACTAATATTGGAGAGACAGAGCACTTTGGTCCTGGGCTTCACAGCTAGATGCACAGGATAGGCCAGCAGGTTTGGGGAGGAGGATAGCTGACATCTGATCAAGCCTGGGACTCGCCCAAAGGACTAGAGTGGGGCCAGATGAAAACTCAGGAAGGTCCCTTTGGTTTAGGTCTGGTGGCCTGGGCTGTCTGCCCAAGGGTCTACAGGTGCCCCTGCTTTGTGCCATTCACATGGATCCTGGATTTTCCTAAGGGATTAAACGTGGCATTCCCTCCTTTGCCCTCCTATCAGATCTAAGAATATCTCATCCAAGAGGAATGAGGGGAGAGGCTCCACTTCTCCTCATAGTTGGTGGGGCACCTGCCCAGGCAGGGAGCAGGTGGCATTCCTGGGACACCCCAGGCCTCAAGCTACAGTTGGGGAGAAGTTCTCTTCTCTCTGTCCCACTGGTCGCAAGGAGGCGGCATAGGGATCTTTCACACCCTCGAGAGCACAAGCTTCCCAGGCTGGGGAAGCATCCCCACACAGAGCAGCCATGTGATTCCTGGCAGTGCCCTGAGTGGTTGGAGGCTATTGGGTGTTGCTGAGTAGGTGAGCACAGTTGAGTGAGCCCAGAGGTGGGGACCAGCTGAGCTGGGGAGCCAGTACTGTGGCAACTCTGCCCACTCTCTTGGCTCCGGGAACCCGTAAGTTAGCCAGGTAGCACAGGAAAACCGCCAGGAGATAGGCCCCAGGTGGGAAGCATCTGTGCAGTTCCAGTGATCTGTGCCTCGGGTGGCAAGAGGCTAAACATCACCTGTTGCAGACACCCTCACGGCACTAATAATTTATATTTAAAAAGCAGCCATATCTTCATTAAAAAATCACCTGTATGCCCAGCTTTGTAGAAGTTGGTGGGCAGGTTTGAGAAGAACTACAAAGCCCCTAGGAATTGTTTCCCAGTGGGATTGCTGCCTCCTGCGGTGGTGAACACCCTTCACTGGGAATATGCAAAGCAAGGGTTCCCTTCCTTGGCTGTGGATTGCCCCAGGTAGAAACAATCTCTTGAAAAAGGCTGATGGTTTGAAATGCTAGCATAAATCCCATTCTTTTGGGTCCTATTAATTCATGACATTGGTCTGGGATTGGGATGTTTCTTGGAACCCATGAAAACGTCGAGACATGGTTAACAAACTTCAGATTTTCTAATGACAGTCATTTCTGCCTGTGTTCCTGTTCCCAGATGTGGGAGAAGCAGTGCACTGCTAATTCCATGTGGAGAAACTAGGGGTTCCATCCCCTGCGCCTCAGGGAATGTGATTTCCAGGAAACCAAAGTCAAATGAGGTGTCTCATTTGACTTTGTGGGCTGGACTCAGCTGTGAAGTTGAGTCTGTGGAGATCCAGGGAGACTTGAAGGTCTCCAGCACTTACTGTATTGTGATTCTCTCTAAATGTTCAGTCCTCACAGTCTGGTGAAGAAGCCTCAGGTACTGTAATTTCCATAGCGAGAAATAATTTATGTATCATTCATCATCATCCGGATGTAGTTTGACATAGTCCAAAAGCTTCAGAGTCTAACAGAACTTGACTTGAAGCTTATTACTTAGTAGCTGAGTGATTTAGGGGAGTTCCCTTAGTTTTTGAGCCTGAGTTTAAACACTTTTTAGTTGAGGCGAATCACAGCTGCATACAAGGCTGTATGAGGGCTAGATAGTACTCTGAAAGGTTGGCACAGTGCCTGGCACATAGATAAGTAATAAATGGTGGCTGCTAACATCATCATAATCCTCAATCCCAACGGCTTTGCTCACCCTTTGATGTCAGAGAATTAGGACAACTGAGAATTGGACTCTAGGGATTTGAGTGGAAGACAAGAGTCATACTTTTGGTGCTTAGTAAAACCATATGAACTAGGACTACTAATTCAGAATCCTGTATACCAGGGCATGGGGCTGCCACCATCAGTTTTAGAGATTGCACTCAGAGTGTCAACGTGAGGGATTTAGGGCTGCTCGGGAGGCAAGCGACAACACTGTACTCACATCTTGACAGTGAGTGTGGACTTTGGGGCTTCTCGCTGGTGAGCCTCAGCCCACCCACAAGGCCTCCTGAGCTTTCATTAGTGGTCAGTAGGATTAAGCTATGGACACAGATGGCCAACAAATCAATCACTTTACGAAGTGTGAACAGCCTTTGACTCTGAGGAGCCCAAATTAAGGATTCCTAACTCCATTCTTATCCTTTCTCCTAATTCATGCTGGTCCATAGCCTCACTTCTCCAAGACTCCAAGAATATAGAATTTTGAGGCAGATAATTTAAGATTTTGACAACTTTGTTTTAGTTTAATAGCCATCTGGGCTGCAGGTAATATTGCAGGGGCTGGAGTCCAACAGATGTGAATAAGACAAGATGTCAGCCCTTGTGGATCCCGTATCTTGAGGAGATGGAAGTTGGGTGGGGGGAGAAATGAGGCAGAAACATCTTCTAGGGCCCCTCTTGGTTCTTCCACAACACCCTGTCCTAGCTCTTACCCCCACACCACTCTGTACAATAATTTCTGTGTAGATTTCCCTCTTCCTGGAGAACAAACTCTGGAGCCAGACACCATCACTTACTAGTGGTATGACTGTGGGAAAGTCATTTGCCTTCTTTGTCTACCTCTCAGTTTCTTCATCAGTGTCCTCAGTTGTGAGAATTCAATGGGATGATACCGGTGAAGCTTTATGTCTGTGTGGAGCACACAGTCTAGGCCTGCTAACTATTTCTGCAAACAATGGCTGGGCCTATTGCCGAGGTCCCCATTAATCCTCAGTATGAATCAAGGTAACTGGCAAATTGTCAGCGTTCAGGAATCTTTTGTCGACGGGATGAGTGAGGGACCCTGCACAGCCACATCAGCACAGGACAAGATGTGATGAGCGCAACCCCCAGAGAGCATGCTCTGTGCTCTGGGCGCCTGGGGGAGGGACAGGAATTACTGAGTGTGGGCCTGGAAAGGATTTATGATGGCAATGACATGTGAGCAAGGCCTTGAAGCGTGCACTCACCTTCAGTGTGGGCAGAAGGATGTGGAGAAGTCCAGCTACATCAAGAGGCAGCATGGCAGAGTGACCAGGACCTCAGAGTCTGTAACCAGACTGCCTGGGTTTAGGTCCTGCCTTCTGCCCCTGTGACTAGCTTCTTCCTTCTGTGTGGCTTAGACAATAATCTCCCACTTCCATGAATGTTGGGAAATGACACGATATTCTCTGTAAAGCACTTAAATCAGTGCCCGTGAGGAACCCATAAAATCCATTCCCATGTGGATGCGGCTCAGTGGTGGATGCCTCTTTTAAACAGGGCATGCACTCCCGTTTTGCCACAGTGCCTAGCACTCCCTCTCCAAACACTCCCTACTGCAGTGATTCCGAATTAATAAGCCTGGAGAACTGTACTTCTCACCAGGTCCCAGTTGAATCTGGTGCTTAATTGTACCTTGGACATCAAAATGGAGCATCAGTTGCCGTTTATCATCAAATTTGTGCTGCGGTTTCTCTTACCTGGTGTGTTTCCTCCGTTTAATGCAACCTTCCTGGGCCTGGTAGAATTTGGATTTGCAATTTGTGGTATAATCAGTATTGGAAGGTTTGTTCTAATGGTCCCAAGAGACAGGTTGACCAGCAAGAAAGAGATTTGGGAGTGTCTGAGTACTTCGAGCAGGCCTATGGTAGCTGAAGCTGTGGGTAGTGTGAGCTCATCCCCAGAGAGACAGTGTGAGGAGAGATGGGTGTGGGTGAAGCAGAATATGACAGGGACATTGGGACACTGAGTCTTAAAGGAGGAGTGAAAGGGTAGTAACTGTTTAGGAAAGAGGCTGGAAGGAGCAAGTTGGGGGGAACAGCTGAGAGACCTGATGAGGGATCATTCTAGGCCTCATTGTTAGAGAGAGAACTGTGAGCAAACATCTGAAGGATAAAGCTTTATTAGGTGAATAGTGAGTTCTCAGGCGAGTTTCCCGATCTGAAGGATAGAAACCAGGTGTCCTGTTACCCTGCCTGGGCCACAGCATGAGCATGCTTGGTGACCTGCTATTGCTCCAAGGTGCAGCTTGTTGTGACAGTTGTGTCAGGTTCTGCTGACATTGTGGTAGCTTGGAGCTGAACATGGAATCATCTTGCCCACTTCTGTTATGCTCTCTTGCCTTGCCTTGCCTTGTCTTGCCTTGCCTTTTATTTCCTTTTTTCTGTTTCAAATAATATGACACATTAATTAGAAATGTGCTGGTCTTCTCGTCATGGAGAAGAGCATGGTAGAGGTACTTGTGGCTGAAGGGTTTTGCCTTTTGAGTGTGCCTTGGGGAAGAGTGTCTGAGAAAGAGGCATGGGAGCCAAGATGGAAAAGGTGGGTCAGTGGCATCCTGAGGGCCGTCTCCCAGGGGAGGATTGGCCCAAGAAGGCATGTTATAAATGCAGAGGAGTGAGTGAATGAATGAATGAGTTTGAGGGATAAGGATGATGATCTGAACAAAGCAAATTTTTAGAACAAATGGCTTCAAAAATCACGTTGGGTGTTGCAGAGGTCACAAGTGTTAGATGCAGATGCACCTCCAACTTTCTTCCATTCTGGTCATGCTACCTGGGACACACCTCTTACCTCTCCAGAAATCAATTTCTTTGTCTGTAAAACGGTCATAGCAAGAGCTGTTTGTAGTTTTGTATTCAAAGGTGGCATGCGGCACCAAGGCTGGGACTGGCTGCACTGCAGCTGGTGTTAGTACAGAGTGCATTCCCTTTGCCTGTCCTCCGTTCCCGCAGCACCCTGGGGGTCTGGAGGGCAGGGCTCCAACCCCCTTTTTTCTAAAAGAAGACAGAGGCTTAGACACGTCAGGACTTTCCCTGGAGGCCCTTGCCCTCTTTGCAAACTCACCACTACCATCTCTTCAAGACCTTTCTCCTTCCTCAGTCACCTTTCTCTTCTCTTTCTATTGCATTTAAAAGTCTGACTCACATGATCTAGAAAGAACTTTAGTATAATCATAGGTACTACTTCTTGCCCCAAATTGAGTTCCTCAACAGCAGAAATTATGTTTTTTCCTTAAAAATTATAAAAGGAATAGATGATGATGCATAGAACTTTAAATAGTATGGAGAGGTAGAAGATGGAAAACAATGGTCCCCTAATTTCCATTCTCATGCCCGGAGATAATGATTTGTCTGTTTTTCTAGAAATAGTCTGTGCTTTTGGAAAAATGTATCATATGGCATAAATTCATATATTTTATTCAATTTTATTATACATGAGGGCAAATAGGAACCATTCATATATATATAAACATCACTGGTCTATGTAAAGCCTGTCTATCTATGTATCTATTTATCTATCTACCTATTTACCCAACTCCTATCTATGAACCACCATTCTGTTCATTTATTTATGTTTATTTCACATTTCTATTTCCCTCCTCACATTATTGTCATATGTATATCTACCCCAATATTTCTCTACATAATCATATATAGATTAATGAGATATACATATTTACTGTTATTAACTATAATTATACTAACATATCATTTAAACAGATTTGTATCCATGTATATCCACATATATATGCACACACATGTGTACATAATCCCATTATTCCCTATCAGTACAGGTAAAGCTCCATTATTCTCATCAGGAGATTCATAGTGTTTCATTGTATAGAGATACCATCTGTGTCCTCTATCTACTTTGTACTTTGCTTTCTTATACTTCTTCTTATACTTTACTATTACAAACAACACTACAATGCCAACCTGGACACGAGTACCTTTGCACACATGTATGTGTTTATCTGTAAGAAAATGTTGAGTTAAAATCCCTGGTGCTCTTGCCAAATTACTTTTGAAAGAGAGAGAACCATATGTTTACCTAGAAGGTAGAGATTAGGATCTGAGTCTTTGACAAAAAACTGGAACTCTTTTTAAGAAACCATTAGGCGTGAGAAAAAGAGAGCATCCCAGATTGAGTTCAGTCTAAGTGTAGAAACACGGTCACTGCCTTAAGTCCCCCATCCTTACCAGCCCCGGCAGTGGTGGACACCATCTCACTTACAGCCCCCTAGACAGAACATACTCATGTCATCACACCTTACCGCCAGGGAAACTGGGAAGTGTAGCCTGGCCCTGTCCACTATGATCATGTAATTGGAGGAGAAGTGGGGAAGGGTGTGGGGGAGTGTGGTAGATCTTAGGTGATTCTGTCATCCATAGGAAGTTGTAGGACTTTATCATGAGGTCAGTGTAGGGTTGCATTGGACCAACTTCTACAATTGACAGTTTTCCCCCAAAAAAGACCTCTGGCAGTGGGCTTGGGCATGGGGGATTCACTGAGGACCTACTAGGTGCCAGGCACTAGGCTGTGTGCTTCACTTGCCTGATTCCTAACCACAAATCTGCAAAGAGAGCCCCAGAAGTCCCAGTAGACCTAGAAGGCTAGAAGATGTAAAGGGACTTGCCCAAGGCTGAGGATCTGACTCCACAGCTGAGTGACTGTAGAATCCATGCCCTTGCTCTCCATGGCTCTGGCCATGTCAGTGCATAGCATGCATGCTGCAGCTATTGTTCAAATCCTTCCCCTCGCCTGTCTTAGGCTCTTGATGGCCAGGTGTCTGACACATGTAGTCCACACGTCTTGCCTAATTTGGACTCTCTTCTCATTTTTCAGATCCTATCTCAGCTCTTTCACTGACTATAGTGGCCTTGGTGCCAGTGAAGGAGCCCTATATCCCAGGGCTTCCCTGATCCTGCAGTTTCTTGCTACAGCTGTAGAGGGTTCCCATCATTCCATCTTTGGGGCCTACACAATCCCTCCCTTCAGGTTCCAGCCTCACAATAGGAGCATAGACTGGAGGCACATGAGTGTCTTGGATGTGGGCTGTGTGACATGGGAAATGGATGTGGCCACCCTACAGGAGAACCTCATTGGCATCACCTTCTGCACCTTGGACCGGGAGGTATGCAGCCACTGTTCGCAGCCTTTGGACCAGGCGCTGCTCAATGTGCTGCGCCTAGCGCAGCTCTCCATCCAGTACCTGCTGCACTGTCAGGACTTCCTGAATACCAGAGTTACCATGCTGGAGGTGCACCTTCAAGCCAGCCTGAGACAGCTGTCACAGAGTCAGCAGGAGCTGGACTGCCAGGCTGAGGAGCTCAGGGATTTGAGGAAGGAAATGAACAAGCAACGCAAGATGATCAAAGACTTGCAGCAGCTTCTGCAATGGTCAGTGGCCAGAGCTACTATATGGTGAGGAACGTCAACAGGCAAGGAGACTGGGAGGCCTGGGTGCCCAGCCACTGGTCCACCTGGGCAACACCTTGCCCTGGGTCCTGAGGCTGCTATGGGCGATAGCCATTGGTTAGGAGCCATTGGTTAGACGCTGCTCATGGCCAGAGGGCCTGAATGTCTCGTTAGGTTATGTCTACTGTGTGTGTGTGTGTGTATCATACATGTGTGGCAGATGTGTGTATGAAGGATGTGTGTGCATCAAGTGTGTGTTTATGGAGAGGTTGTGTCTAAAGCATGTTTGAATGTATGAAGGGTGTGTGTGTGTGTGCTTATGGAAGGTGTAAATATTTGTGTCTGATATGTGTATGTGAATATATGGAGGGTCCATTTGTGCATGGTATGTGTGTGTAGTGTGTAGTATGTAATGTGTGCTGGGGAGTATGTGGGAGTGTACATATAAAGATATATTTATGGTTGTGTGAATGAGTCAGGGTGTACATATGTCTAAGGGTTTGTGTATTTGTTGTAGGTGTGAGGGTATATCTATGTGTGGGTACATGAGCCCCAGGTGTGTAGAGAAGTGTATCTTTCCCCAGGAGATCCCTTCCTGTGGCTTCAGGTCCAGGCCCTGGTTCTGATAACACCCTCCCCACAACTCCCTGGGGGCTGAGAACCCACAGTCACTGTCCAGTCGTCTCTTCATGTAGACTGGCCCCTTGTAGTCCAGCCACCCTGCCCCCCCTTTCCACTCTTTCTCTACTTGCCTCCCTTGTTGTTGAAGCTTTTCTGTTCTCCCAGCCACACTTCACTCAGTCACGTATACTACCCATTCCTCTACTGTTTTTTTCACTGTCACCCCCAAAACAGTAAGATCCTCAGTGCTGTGGCTGCTCAGGTCTCAGTCCAGAGGATTCTTCCTTATGTTACCCAGAACTCTTCTTAGTAAATATTTCCGTTACAAATGGGGCCTCGTGTCATCCTGCCCCATTGATGAATGTCAGCAACTCAGGAGCTGGATGTTTGAAGGTCAGACTCTGTATCTTCTGAAACTAATTCCTAGGAATTTTGCATGCACATGTTTATCTACAAGCTACAGATTAGTCAGAGTCAGCATTTACCGAAACAATGTCAAAAGAATGGTGGGGTAGGTTACAATATACCACCTTTGTATTTCACTGTGACAAAGGAGGAATAAAAAGCACTTTCTGGAAAGGGCTTGTGAGCAGACAGTTTCAAGACTGTCCACATCATGCCTCCTTCCTCCTAGGGAGCCACATCTCAGACTCAGTGCTCGTGTCCAGGTTGCCATTGTAGTGGTGTTTGTAATAGTAAAGTATAAGAAAGCAAAGTACAAAGGGCCCACATTGCAGGAGGTGCACCTAACTTGCCTGGTGTGATTTCCACCCAGTGTGGCACCAGTACTGACTATCCCACTCTGCTGTCATGGGCTTCTGACCTTCCAACCACTCTCCCTTTCTGAAGAGAAGGCATTCCTGCCTCCCACCAGGGGAACACAAAGCACGGTGCCATTCTGGTTACTGCCATTCAACCTTGGTGCCATCCATCTCACATACGGACGGCATGTGATGTGTTGGGGTTTGGGCTGGTGAACTCTGAGCTCCATCCAGTTTCCAATAGGTGGTATGGAGAAAGAGGCTGTCCGTTTTTCATGGTGCTACACAGAACCACTGCTCACAGGAGAGCTCCCTGCTGCTTGTAACCTGCTGTGTTCTGTATCTTTGAATACTCAGATTCGTCACGCAGGAAGGTGAAGGGTAAGTCTGCATGGGGTGGCTTCTCCCAGTCTCGGCTGCTGTCTTGGCCTTTTCTCTTTCCTGTCCCTCACCAGTCAGTCTCTAGGATGAGGCTGAGGGCATGTGGTGCCAAGCTCTCCAGCTGGGCAAAGGATGCTGAGAAGACATTTGCTTTGGGACAGACAGGGCTCCAGCCAGGCATTTGTGCTGAGGGCGTTCCTTGCAGTGACTGGGTTTCTTGGCTGACCTTCTCGTCCCTGTAGAGGGATGGAGACATGGGGTAGGGGAAGATTCCTGGGGGCAGTGTTTCATGGGTAGGTTCCATGAACCGGCTCCTTCTAATTCACCTTGCCTGTGGTTTAGGCCATCGACACTTACTTGGTTCCTGGTGAATAGCAACTTTACCCCAGATCTATGTGAATGTGGCCTGTTTGGAGTATCACTCACCTCTCTTGGGTACTCTGGTGTTCTGGTGTCTGTGCATGTGAGTGTGTGAGTGTGGAATGCACTGTAGGTGCTGGCATCTAAAGCAGGCAGTAACGTACAGGGCACTGCTCTCACTTGGAGACCTTGGCCTCCGCTTTGAAACTGGACCCTTGTACTCCATCCACCCTGCCTCCCCATTCCTATCTGCCTTTTCCTGAACACCCAAATGTCTCCTCCAATGCCCCGCCTTGAGGCTAGACATTTCCTTCCCAGCCTTGCAACCAGCTCAGAGAGGCACTATTCCTGAGGTTCTGAACTTCCCAGGGTTGGGGCTCGGGTGAGCACTATGTGCTTTGTCAGCACTTAAGATTCATTGTCTCACTATCCTGTCCCCACGGTTTAATGTGGGGTGGGCATAGATATCTTCATGATCTAGAAGAAGACACTGAGAATTAGACAGTTTGGAGGCCTAGCCAGCCAGTGAGGGGCAGTGCTGGCCTGTCTAGTCTGTACCTTCTGCCTTCATTTTCTTTGTTTGTGACCACTGCTCCTGCCTGCCCCTCTCTGGTGGAGAAATGACCAGTGGCCTTACTTGTCCTGACTGGCTCTGGCATGCGGTCCCACACATTCTCTCAGCCTGGGGTGGGGTCCAATTCACTAGAGCCACTTAATCTTCCTTCTCCGCAGGGGGCACTATGGGTCTGAAGGCTATGAACATGGAAATGCATTCTTCCAATCAAGGTGAGACCTCATTTCCTTCCCTGGTGACCAACACTGAAACGGATTTGCTGATGGGGTGAAGGGAACTAGAGCCATGAAAGCCAGGACTGTAGAGTAAGAAGGGGGTCCCCTTACTCCCAGGCTACAGGGATCCCCACTCCAAACTCTGTACGTAGTAGGGTTGGGGTGGGCTCTGAGAATCTGTATTTCCCGTAACTTAGCAGCTGGGGCCAGTGCTGTGGCTCACACTTTGTAAACCACTGCTCTTGAGCCGTGGGTTCTCAGGCCTGCTTGTTTCTTAGAAGATCCAGGGAGTTTTAAATATAAATATGAAGGGCAGGGGCCCTCCCCAGAGATTCTGAAGGAACTAGCTTGGCATGGGGCCCAGGTGGTTCAGACATACAGCCAGGGTTGATTACCATCTTCAATGTGAATGTTTGAGGGTCTTCTTGTGTGGCACCAGCACCCAGCACTGGCCTGTTCACACTCATGTGGCTTGTCAGTGAATGTCCTCTGAGTGAATCCAAGGGCTGGTCCAGTTCTAACTGCAGTGGCCCCCACACTGGGCAAAAAGAGCACTCAGGGAGGATTCGCAGAGTCAGCCTAGATGGCCCCTGCATAGCAGTTGCCCCATTTCATTGTAATTGCTAGTTTGGTTACCCTGTGGGTGGGTATTTCTTCAGCTGTGGTCTATGGCTCACCTCCACCAGAATCATCTGGGCAACATAAAATACAGATTCTAGAGCCCTTCCCCAGACTTATGGAATCAGCATCTCTGGAGGGAGGTGGGGGCAGGAAATGCATGTGCCTTTGAACCTCTTTGGATTTGGATGTTTACCACATCTGAATTGGAGGGAGAGCATCTGACCTAGACAATAAACGTAAAGAGAGCAGGAACCTGTGTATCCTGTACACCATGTTATCCACGTAAAGAGATAAAATTTGATGCAGTGGGTTCAGGGTATCAGGAGGAGCTGGCTGTGGCTGTGCTGGCAGCCAACAGGGCCTGGAATCTGGTATCAGAATGGAGTCAGGGAACGAGCTGCTGCCAACACTCAAGTGTGAGGCAAAAGCCTGCATCCTCAAGTTGTCCTGAGTGCAGGACTGAGCCCAGATCTTAGAGGTCCAGGCTGGAAGGGAATGAGAGACCTGAATGTGGCTAGGGGGTCTGGGCAGAGGAGCCAAGGAACATAAACACCCCAGCTTCTGACCCAGGATGGACACGCGGACTGGGTCAGTGGCCCTGAGGGCATGAGCCAAAACCCAGGATCCCTGGGGAAGGGAGGGCCAGGTGGGTGAGGTGGGGCTTTGGGGATGGAGGTTTCAGGCACCCGAGGCTGACCTTGGTGATTGGCTCCTGCTACAGAGTCAACAGATTTGCAAGATGAACGGCAGAAGGTGCTGGAAGCTCAGTGACAGAACATCAGCTTGCTGAAGTTGGTGGGCGAAACCCTGGGGAATGACCTGCAAGAGAGACAGGAAAGCACAGGCAGAAAAAGAGTAAGTGTCACGGCCACCGTTGGGACACAGGGCGCTGTCAAACTGACGAAGGTGCTGTGGTTCTTAAATTGAAGGCTTCTTCATCTTATTTGTTGCAATGGGGGCACCATTGGTCTCTAACAGTAAAAATCCACGCAGCTTCTCCCCTCACATCCTGGTGGCAGGGGAGTCTCTTCCTCTGTTTCTTCCAATGGTTGCTTCAGATGCCACCCTGTGTGCTGACTTCTCCATACAGTCTCCTCATTGGTTACTTTCTACTGGATCTCTACTCCTGACCGAGGGAATTTCATTGGCTCAGTCTGGCCTCTGCATTGGTCCCTTGAGTTAAGTGTCCATCACAGGTGCACAGAGGACACACACACTGAGCAGGTAGCTGTTGGTAATCCAGGAACTGAAAGCCTGTGAAGTACAGACTAGGCTTCAATGCTGTTGCGTCCTCATGCTCCTTTTTAACCAGAGCATGCATATTATCATTAAAGTCATTGATAAAATCTCCTAATACTGTTAAATAAAATCCCCCCGTCTTATTAACAAAGATGGACATGATGTTATTGAAAAGACTATCGGTGTAGATTCAGATTAGAAGAGAGATGGACACCTAGGTTACTTCAGCAATGACACTGTCCCCTTTGTTTCCAACTCCTGCTTAATCTAACTTTCTCCCTATGTTCAGGCCTGTTTGAGACATTTCTTTTGTGAACTAGAAGAGATGAGAAAAACATTACATACACATACATGCCTAGCTCATGGACACAGACAGCAATGTGGTGAAGGACAGAGAAGTCTGGGGCTGGGTGAGGTGGGCAGTGGCGGGGGCAGGGACGGAATGGGGTACATCTGTAATGGTGTCAACAATGAAAAAGTTGTACTTCTAAAAGAATAAAAAAAAAGGAACCGTTTCTTTCTAACCTTGAAAGAATCCACATCCTGGATTTAGTTGCCTAATAAGACCCAATGGGCTCTGGGTACATGTCAAAGGTCCAAGCAACTTCCAGGAGGTCTTAGAAGGGTACCTGGCATTTGTTTTGGGCAGTAGGTTTCAAACATTGGTAGCTGCACAGAACGACTCGTCCATCATAAGGATAGTGCCTCAAGTACAAAGAGGAGCAAGCCTTGAGCTCCCAGCCGAGGACTCAGTCAGCTTGTGGAAAGGCATGCTCTGAGCCTCGTACACTGTGATGTGGGTGGAATTGTGTGCAGCCCCTTTGTACCATCTTGCTCTATGTGTTCTGCTGAGGCACCCAGACCCTCAAGCAGCACCCTTTTGGCAGCCTGTGAAGCTGCTGCCTGCCCTTCTCAGCCACTCTTGTCTTGCTCTTCCAGACTGCCAGGTACTGGTCCCAAGGGCTCTTGGGGCAGCAGCAGGTTTAAAGGCTTAGGGGAGCAAGAAGGAGGGGCTCCCCTGTCCCCTAAGGGGAACTGTTGTCTCTCTCGGATGCAAAGGGTGTCCCCTCAAGGACTTTCAGACACTTCGTGAAGCACAGGGGCGAGAAGGAGGGGAAGTTTTCTGAATGGTGCAGCAAGGCTTTAGGTAAGCTGGTGAGAGGGCTTGCTTGGGGCACTGATCTGGGAAGGCCCTGGGTTGTTTGCATGTGTGGGGGGTGGTTCTAAGGGGTGACACAGTGGTAGGGTCCTCACAGGTGACTGAGTCTGAAAGCCTCTGTGGGGCAAACAGAGTCTGGGGTGGATGGAGAGTGCAGGGGTGAACACCAGGGTCCTTCAAGGAAGCAGAGGGCAGCCAGAGTTCCAGCAGGTGGCCTGCCCAAACTCTTCTCCTAGGATTGGCTCTTTGCTGGGCAGCTTAGCTCTGCTTTGCTTTACCTGCTTTGACCACAAGGTGAACTTTGCTAATGTAGAGAGAGCTGCTTGTTAGTTTTCAGGCTCTAGAAAGCAGGCCAGGCAGTGCTGGCACAAGACCCACAGCCCCGGGAGCTGCTGCTCCAGGCAGAGGTAAAACTCAATGAACACTGTTTTGAAGCAGCAGGAGGGCAAAAGGCTGGGCCAGTCCTGCCTCTGGACAAAGCCTCCTGTGGAGCTCAGACTTTTCCCTGTCTGAGGTCATTGCTGCTGCTTTGCCCTGGCATGTCATGACAAGGGAAGGCAGGTGGTTCTTGTGGAGGGTTAAAGGACATGGGCAAGTAACCTCCATTGTCCACCCTTAGGGAACTTTGGGAACGAGGGTAGTTGTGTTGCTGGGTTCTGGGGCCTCCCCAGTTCCAGAGGATTCCCAGATCCACGGGCCTGCTATAATTGGATCTTGGAGTGGGGTGGAGGGGCTTCCAGTCAGTCTGTGTCCGCCCATACAGGGTTGTACCCCAACTCCTTTTACCCCATCCACTCAGCCATGGATGCATGTGGCCAGAGGGAGGTCACGTCTGTTGTCTCCCTGTGTCCAGGCAGGCCCACCCACAGCCCTTCATGCAAAGGGGTTTTCCAGAGTATGCCCTATGTATCATAGGAATAGGAAAGATAATTTTGATTGGTACATGGATGAATAATTTTATAATTTAATACTTTTTTTTCTGTTCATGTGCATTAGGAAAATATTACTAACAGCCATCCATGAACTCATGGAAATTATTTCTTGGACAAGTATGAAGTGGGTATTTTATGTTTAAAGGAAGTTTCACATTATGCAAAATGTCAAAGAGACAACAGAACACTTGGTATGAGAATATGCTAAATTGTGTCCATAATATGGGGAAGTCTGTCCAGTTTAAACTTGTTGTCTTAAAATGTCTAAGGAAAGGACAGTTGTTGATCTTGCCCAGAAATCAGAGGAAGGGTATTTGTCCTGCCTGCTAACTTGCCTTTCACACTTCCATTTCAGTTCCTACTGCTCTGCCTCAAACGTTCATTCGTTCACTCATTCGTTTCACACAGTGTTTGTTGAGGCTGGTCTGCACCAGGTCACGCCATCTTCATTGGTATACAGGACTCAGTGATGTGACGGAGCCAAGCACAGGGTGGTGGGAGCACAGAGGACAGAGGGGACAGGCAGCTAGGAAAGATGAATGGGAGCCCCCTCTAAGTCCCCATCACATCCTCAATTTATTATATATGCAAAGACCCTTTTCCAGAGGTAACAGTTGTAGGTTCCAGGACCCGGACCTCATGTCCCTTTGCATGGCCAGCATTCAGTCTACCTCAGTATTCATGTCTAAAAAAGGGAGACTCCCACCCTCTCTGCCTCATTCCCCTGGGGCTTCCTTGGGTGGAGGTCACACTTGTCCCTAGGCACTGTCATTTGGAGACATTTTCTAGACTAAGGGGCAAGGCTGAGTGTACGAGTGTATGTGTCTCGTGAAAGGAGACAGGTATGGAATAAATCAGTGTCTCTCTTCCCCCATGTGACTTTAGATGCCAGTCTTCCTGCCTTTTCTTCTGAAGAGCCCAGAAGTCTCAGAGCGGGACCTGCGAGGAGGAGGTGCTCACCAGACTGGGATTTCACTGCAGTTGCCAGCACAGGGTTCCTAACAAATGGCCACTAGTGTTGCCCTGGGCCGGGACAGGGTGGACCACTGTCAGTGGTGAGGGTGAGGAGGGACCTGGGGCAGTGCCCATTGTGGACAGCAGGATGAATAAACTGCCACTGGTCTCACCACTCTACCCTGCTGCCAACCTGGCTCCAGAAATCTGCTTTACAAGAAGCTGACCGCTTCCTTGCCACCATGCTGCCTCCTGGACGCTTATACCGAGACTATGAAACTTGGGATTATCATTTCCAATGATTGTTTTGTATTATATTTCCCTTAGATAGTTAAGAGTTCGAACATGATATTAATATATATTTATGTTCTACTTTGAGTGAATAGCATAGTTACTGTGTGTGATTCTTGTCTCTTCCTTGGTGCTGGGCTGCTCAGCTGACTCCCAGGAAAGACTCAATCAGGAACACATGCTCCTGACACATGTGCCTGCTATTCTGTGTGGTCTCAGCTGGTTCTGTGGGGAACAGCTGTTAGGGATGGCCCAATGTGTCATCAGCTGCTGGTGACCACCACGTATGCTGCCCTGATTGGGCAACTGAGTTTGCCCCTTCCACTGCTTTCATTTTTTTATAAAACGATTGCACGAAATCCTAAATGCCACTGAAGTCTTCCCATGCATACTGATTGCTGCAACTATTTACTGAAAGTCACCTTTATGGGATGGAAGAGGCAAGTTTAGTAAACTCTCAAAATTGGACTTATGGCCACTAGAGTTTTGGGAAGCTGGCTTGCTGGGCCCTCCCCAGCTCCCAGGCCCTGGCCTCCTGCTGTGACCTCAGACCACTTCCCTGCTGCTGAGGGCTGATGCCCACCTGCTCCTGAAGATCAACACCAGTGCACAAAGAAACTGGCTGCACGTCACCTCAGATGCCTTCTGTCTTACAGTCATCTGGAAGTGCAGGGGCATCTACAGGAAAACTGATGTCATTTCCATCAGGCCCAACACTGAGAAGAACTTTTTGGCTGCACAGGCTTCTCGGTACACTAGTGATGGCATGTCTGGATTCCGCCCCTGCCACACCTCAGCGTGAGAGTGCATGGACAACTTTGTTGAACACTACAACTCACACATTTGGGGCACGCAGGGACCTGAGTTGATGATGAGGATGTTGAGACTGTGGTGCAAACTTGAAGACTTCCAGGGGGTTAGTAACCTCAGGTGTTCAAACTTGTCCTTTCTCCACCCACAGAGAGTTCACCCTTTCTCCTGTCCAGAGTAGAGGCCGTACTATGAAGTCTGGGACACAGACCCCAGCTTCAACCACTCCTAAGCCCTGCATCTGTGGAACTACATGAACCAGGAAGGGGGAGGCATGGTTAGAGGCACCAACACGCTGGTGGAGAATCTCTACCACAAGCACTGTCCCAGACCTACAGGGATCTTATTCAAGGCCCAGCAAGCTTGGTGACTAGGGACTTGGGTCCAGGGAACAAATAGAGCCAATGCTGGTTTGTTGCTGCTACATCAGGAAACTACACACTGCCTGGAGAGCAACACTTTCCCTTGATGGCCACTGTCCCCAGGGGTGTGGGACCTTACCCACACGTCAGTTAGGGTGAGCTTCCCCTGTCTGACATAGACAAGTCCCAAAGACTTTTGGCCTCATTCTGTGTCAGGCACTGACCCTGGCGCCACCAAATCATGTGTGTGCGCTATGGTAGAGGCGGCACTGCAGATGGTGACAGCATCCCAGGGCAACGTGACCTAGTCCTCTATCACCTCTTGGTCTCCTTGGGACATGGAACAAGCCTGGCACACAGCAGCATTCCAGAACGCTCGAGCGTAGGACGTGCCAGGTGTGCGGCAGCTGAGGCTAGTCTTTCTCTTTGGTCTCACTGACAAGGAGGACTGAGGCACATGTCAAGTCCTCTTTCTCACAGGGGCCCTGCAAAGTGGGAACCACACTTACATATGGGCAGATAAAGGCTGGTGGAAATGGCAAACACAAACAGGCATCCTCACAGCTACTTTCTGAACACTTCAGGGATATGCTGGGAAGAGATCTGGGAAGCAAAGGCTCCCCTCAGATTTCACACTGGTCTGAACTTGGAGGACACTCCCTGACTGCGAGAGCCAGGGCTGAGCCTACACATGCTTTAGCTGAGTTAGTTCTCATAATGACCCTGCTCAGTAGAGTTCATTTTACCCACTTTGCAGGGAGGTTAAATGACTTTCCCAGGGTTACACAGCTTGGGAATATGGAATGTAAATGAATCTTTGACTCCAGAGATCCAGGCTCTTCCCTCCCCTGCAGTGATCAGGAGGAGTTCCTGGGGAGAAAAGTACACCCTGACCTGGAGAGGAGGAGGCACAAGATGCCCCATCAAGGCAGGCTCTCATAGGCCTTCCTACTTGGTCCTGGTCACTGTGCCAGCACATTTTTAAATAAACATTTTAAAAATTGTGATAAAAATGTACATACCATAACGGTTGCCATTTTAACCATTTTAAAGTGTGTATCCAGTGGCATTAAGCACATTCACATTATTGTACAAACAATAGCACTATCCACCCCTAGAACTTTTCAATCATCCCAAGTGAAATTCTCTGCCATTAAACACTAACGCCCCACTCCCTGCCCACCCCCTCTCAGCCCTCGTAACCACTATTGTAGATTCCCGAATATCTCTGTGGACTTCACTATTTCAGGTATGATGTGTAGTGAAATCAGGTTATATTTGCCCTTTGGATCCTGGCTCACTTCCCTTAGCATAATGTTTTCAAGGTTCATGTAACATGCATCAGAATTCCATTCCTTTTTAAAACTAAATAATATTCTTTTGTATGTATGTACCACATTTTTTAATCCATTTGTAGGTCGATGGACACGGGTTGCTTTCACCTTTGGCTATTGTGAATAATGCTGTATACACTTGTATGTGCCAATACCAGTTTCTGCTTTCAATGCTCTTCAATACACAGCCAGAAAGGGACCTGCTGGACCCTGTGCCAATTCTCTGTTTAATTTTTTGAGGAGTCGCCGTTCTCTTTTCCACAGCACCTGTACCATTTTCACACCCATCGGCAATGCACAGGCTTCCAATGTCTCTGCACCCTTCCCAACACGTGTTCCTATAGGATTTTACTTTATGCCCCAAGATACAGAGCTTGGCAGGCTGCTGCTCAGGTGAGAGAAAAGCCTTAAAGAAATTCCCAGAAATGGGAGTCTCAGTTAAGCCGGCTGGCTGTAGGACAGGATTATGGACTAATATTGGAGAGACAGAGCACTTTGGTCCTGGGCTTCACAGCTAGATGCACAGGATAGGCCAGCAGGTTTGGGGAGGAGGATAGCTGACATCTGATCAAGCCTGGGACTCGCCCAAAGGACTAGAGTGGGGCCAGATGAAAACTCAGGAAGGTCCCTTTGGTTTAGGTCTGGTGGCCTGGGCTGTCTGCCCAAGGGTCTACAGGTGCCCCTGCTTTGTGCCATTCACATGGATCCTGGATTTTCCTAAGGGATTAAACGTGGCATTCCCTCCTTTGCCCTCCTATCAGATCTAAGAATATCTCATCCAAGAGGAATGAGGGGAGAGGCTCCACTTCTCCTCATAGTTGGTGGGGCACCTGCCCAGGCAGGGAGCAGGTGGCATTCCTGGGACACCCCAGGCCTCAAGCTACAGTTGGGGAGAAGTTCTCTTCTCTCTGTCCCACTGGTCGCAAGGAGGCGGCATAGGGATCTTTCACACCCTCGAGAGCACAAGCTTCCCAGGCTGGGGAAGCATCCCCACACAGAGCAGCCATGTGATTCCTGGCAGTGCCCTGAGTGGTTGGAGGCTATTGGGTGTTGCTGAGTAGGTGAGCACAGTTGAGTGAGCCCAGAGGTGGGGACCAGCTGAGCTGGGGAGCCAGTACTGTGGCAACTCTGCCCACTCTCTTGGCTCCGGGAACCCGTAAGTTAGCCAGGTAGCACAGGAAAACCGCCAGGAGATAGGCCCCAGGTGGGAAGCATCTGTGCAGTTCCAGTGATCTGTGCCTCGGGTGGCAAGAGGCTAAACATCACCTGTTGCAGACACCCTCACGGCACTAATAATTTATATTTAAAAAGCAGCCATATCTTCATTAAAAAATCACCTGTATGCCCAGCTTTGTAGAAGTTGGTGGGCAGGTTTGAGAAGAACTACAAAGCCCCTAGGAATTGTTTCCCAGTGGGATTGCTGCCTCCTGCGGTGGTGAACACCCTTCACTGGGAATATGCAAAGCAAGGGTTCCCTTCCTTGGCTGTGGATTGCCCCAGGTAGAAACAATCTCTTGAAAAAGGCTGATGGTTTGAAATGCTAGCATAAATCCCATTCTTTTGGGTCCTATTAATTCATGACATTGGTCTGGGATTGGGATGTTTCTTGGAACCCATGAAAACGTCGAGACATGGTTAACAAACTTCAGATTTTCTAATGACAGTCATTTCTGCCTGTGTTCCTGTTCCCAGATGTGGGAGAAGCAGTGCACTGCTAATTCCATGTGGAGAAACTAGGAGTTCCAACACTTGCGCCTCAAGGAATGTGGTTTCCAGGTAACCAGAAACATTCTCATTTGACTTTGTGGGCTGGACTCAGCTGTGAAGTTGAGTCTGTGGAGATCCATGGAGACTTGAAGGTCTCCAGCACTTACTGTATTGAGATTTGCCTTAACCTTTCAGTGCTTGCTGTCAGTGAAGAAACCTCAGGTACTGTAATTGCCATCGTGAGAAATAATTTATGTATCATCACCAACATCATCGGGAGGTCATTTGCCATATTCCCAAAGCTTCAGAGTCAAACAGAACTTGAAGGTTGGGTTTATTACTCAGTAGCTGAGCGATTTCGGGGAGATCCCACAGCGTTTTGAGCCTCAGTGTTTATGTTTATCTGTTGAGGCAAATCACAGCTACATACAGGGCTGTAGGATGGCTAGAAAGAGTAGTCTGAAAGGCTGGCACAGTGCCTGGCACATAGATAAGTGCGGGGCAAAGGGTGGCTGCTATCATCATCATAATCCTCAATCCCCACAGTTTTCCTCACCCACTGATGTCAGGGCCTCAGGACAACTGAGAATTGCACTGTAGGGATTTCAGTGGAAGACAAGAGGGAGACGTTTGGGGTTAGTAAAACCTCATGAACTAGGACCACTAATTTAGAATCCTGCATAACTGGGCATCGGGGCTGCCACCATCAGTTTTAGAGATTGCACTCAGAGTGTCAACGTGAGGGATTTAGGGCTGCTCGGGAGGCAAGCGACAACACTGTACTCACATCTTGACAGTGAGTGTGGGCTTTGGGGCTTCTCGCTGGTGAGCCTCAGCCCACCCACAAGGCCTCCTGAGCTTTCATTAGTGGTCAGTAGGATTAAGCTATGGACACAGATGGTCAACAAATCAATCACTTTACGAAGTGTGAATAGCCTTTGACTCTGAAGAGCCCAAATTAAGGATTCCAAACTCCATTCTTATCCTTTCTCCTAATTCATGCTGGTCCATAGCCTCACTTCAGCAAGACCCCAAGAATATAGAATTTTGAGGCAGATAGTCTAAGATTTTGACAACTTTGTTTTAGTTTAATAGCCATCTGGGCTGCAGGTAATATTGCAGGGGCTGGAGTCCAACAGATGTGAATAAGACAAGGCGTCAGCCCTTGTGGGCCTCAGAGCTGCAGGAGGTGGAGGTCGGGTGGGGGGAGAAATGAGACAGAAACATCTGCTGGGTCCCCTCTTGGTTCTTCCACAACACCCTGTCCTAGCTCCTACCCCCACACCACTCTGTACAATAATTTCTGTGTAGTTTCCCCTCTTCCTGGAGAACAAACTCTGGAGTCAGACACCATCACCTACTAGTGGTACGACTGTGGGAAAGTCATTTGCCTTCTTGTTGTCTCCTTCTGTTCCTTCACCAGTATCCTGGGTTGTTGTGGGAATTAAATGGGATGATACCTGTAAAGCTTTATTATCTCTGCATGAAGCAACAACAGTCTAGGACTTCTAACTATTTCTGTCGACAATGGCTGAGCCTGTCGCCGAGGTCCCCATTAATCCTCAGTACGAATCAAGGTAACGGGCACATTGTCAGGGCTCAGGAGTCATTTGTTGACGGGACGGATGAGGGACCCTGCACAGCCACCTCAGCACAGGCCAGGATGTGATGAGGGCGACCCCCGGAGAGCGTGCTCTGTGCTCTGGGCGCCCGGAGGTGGGCCAGGAGTTGCTGACTGTGGGCCTGGGACGGATTTATGATGGCGATCACGTGTGAGCAAGGCCTTGAAGCGTGCACTCACCTTCAGTGTGGGCAGAAGGATGTGGAGAGCGCCAGCTACAGCAACAGGCAGCCTCTCCGAGCGGCGAGGAGCTCAGAGTCTGTAACCAGGCTGATTGGGTTTGGGTCCCGTCTTCTACCCCTCCGACAAGCTTCTTCCTTCTGTGTGGCTTAGACAATAATCTCCCTCTTCCGGGAGTGTTGGGAAATGACACGATATTCTTTATAAAGCACTAAAACCAGTGCCTGTCAAAGAATAGTCCAGAGTTAAGACAGTCTAGGAAGCGACACAAACCCCGACGGGGAGAAAATGGCGGCGCGGCTCCCGGCGCGGCCGAGGGGGCAGCGACCGCACTCAAAATGGAGGCGGAGCGCGGCGCGCACAGTGCGCCTGCGCCAACCTGGCTTCAGCCGGAAAGCGGGGAGCAGGTGACTTCCTGCTCCCGATGAGGAGGGAAAGGAGCAAACAAAAAAGAGGAGGCAGTTGCTCTGAGTCACATGCCAACCCAACCAAAAGACACAGAGCCTTCATTACAAACATACCTTTTGATGTGGAACGGCAGGCACTCAAAGCCCTGGTTGGAGAAGCGGTTGGTGCGGTAACGGAGGTGGAGCTCTGAATGGACGCTGAAGAACATCGGGGGGTGGGCGGTTGTTGGTTTCTAGATGGAAGAGAGCATGAAAGAAGCTGCCAAAATGCTGAACGAGCCTCCTGTGAGTGGAAGAACGCTGGAAGCCACAGAAGATCCTGAGGGTGAAGACGCCAGGAGAGCAGGGCGGAAGGCTGGAAGCCTTGGAAGCTCGGTGTGTGCAGCAAATCTGGGTTATGAAGTCGGCTGATAAGAGTGAAGGAGGTTTTTAGTATGGCTGGTGTGGTGGTGCTGGTGGCAGGTGGTCTAAGGATAAAGGTGGAAAAAGTCATGGAATAGGCATTGTTACTTGTGAACCGTCCACTGAAGCTGTACTAGCTAAATGTATTTTTAATGACCAACTGGTATTTGGATAGACCAATGCACATGAAATGGGTAAGAGGGCCTTACCAAAGGGAGATTTTTGTCCTTCCTGCGCGTCCACAGCAACTTCCCATGGATTTGGTGGTGAGGACAGGGGGGCGGCATGTCAATGCCAATCGCGTGAATAAAGGCATTGGCATGGGAAACACAGGGTCCACAGGAATGGGAAGGGAAAGCATAGGATTTGGAATAAATAAAACAGGAGGCATGAAGGGACCCTTGGTGGTGGTATGGAAAACTTGGGTCACTTTGTATCTGGGATGAACATGGGCAGCATAAAGGAAATCCTAAGTGATGCACTGAAAAGAGGAGAGATCATTACAAAGCAAGGAGGAGATTGGGCCCAGCATTGATTGCGTTAGGGGTGCCAGTATGGAGGGCATGGACACAGGCTTGGACTATAGCATGGATCACATGGGCTCTGAGATGCAGCGCATGGACCTGGTCACGAACCACATGGTCTGTGGCGTTGAGCTCATGGGTCATCCACTGACCTTGTGGGCCACCCAGACCATGAGTACATGGGCTTGAGCATGAAGCACATGGGTCCAGTGTTGGATGACATGGCCACCAGCTTGGAGGAGGTGGACACCAACAACCTGGAGTACATGAGCCTGGAACACATGGGTGCCAATGACCTGGAGTACCTGGATCTTGAGTGTGTGGGTGCCACATGCTTGGAGTGCAGGGTTCCCACCATAGGCTTGGTGCTGAATGCTGGCATTGACGGCAAGGGCCTGGCCATGGTTAGTGGTGGTAGTGCCAGCTTTGACCTTGCCCTCTAGGTGGACCATGGCACCTCTGGAGCAAGCCTCACAGGTTCCTAGGGTCAAGCTGGATCCCATGCTCCTGGGGTGGTCAAGAAGGCCTGCCAAATATTTGAAAGAATTCTCCCATTTGATTGTGCATGGAAGATGCTAAAAGACAAATTGAAGGAACATGGCCATGTGTTACATGCTGACAGGAAGATGGAGAATGGAAATCCAAGGAATGCCATGTGGTTAAGTTGGAGTCACCAGAGATGGCTGAACAAGCCTGGTGGATGATGAATGGGAGGAAGCCGAGTGGCCCAGTGACTGATGTTCAAATTGATAGAGATGCCTAAGTGGTTGCCTTTTTAAAACATCAATACCCGACCTCTGAATTGGTATTTTTCTTGGCAACCATTTAAATTTGGGGGTGGATGTATGAAGATATTTTAAAAATTCAGTTGTTGTTGAGGTAATTTGAATTACTGTTTTCATCAGTGGGGTTCCATTTGACTGTTTGCATTGAGAGTGTAATGTGTGCAATTTTTTTGGTAGTTGTGGCCTCTTGTTCTAGCAGGCCCAGGGAAGTGGCATGAAATGCAGGAAGTGTGCCAGGTAAAAGGGAAAGCACAGTGTAAGCTTGATGAGAAATGGCAACTGATTCTCTATCTTCATGTCCAAGACGCAATCAGGCAGCAGTTCTCCAAGTGTGGTCCCAGGACCAGCAGCACCAGATTCAACTGGGACCTGGTGAGAAGTACAGATCTCCAGACTTACTAATTCAGCAGCACTTGTTGACATTGAATATGACTTTGATAAGAAATACCGAGTCCTGAAAAAGAAGGTAGACAGCAAGGAATATGGTAAGTGGGAGATTCAGCTAGGAAGCTGATCTGGAAAGAGTTCCAAGAAATCTGTGAATGTCTCCTTAAGGAATCTGGAATGAGCCCATGAGGAACCCATAAAATCCATTCCCATGTGGATGAGGCTCAGTGGTGGATGCCTCTTTTAAACAGGGCATGCACTCCCGTTTTGCCACAGTGCCCAGCACTCCCTGTCCCAACACTCCCTACTGCAGTGGTTCCGAATTAATAAGTCTGGAGAACTGTACTTCTCACCAGGTCCCAGCTGAATCTGGTGCCTAATTGTACCTTGGACATCAAAATGGAGCATCAGTTGCCGTTTATCATCAAATTTGTGCTGTGGTTTCTCTTATACCTGGTGTTTCCTCCATTTAATGCAACCTTCCTGGGCCTGGTAGAATTTGGATTTGCAATTTGTGGTATAATCAGTATTGGAAGGTTTGTTCTAATGGTCCCAAGAGACAGGTTGACCAGCAAGAAAGAGATTTGGGAGTGTCTGAGTACTTTGAGCAGGCCTATGGTAGCTGAAGCTGTGGGTAGTGTGAGCTCATCCCCGGAGAGACAGTGCAAGGAGAGATGGGTGTGGGTGAAGCAGAATATGACAGGGACATTGGGACACTGAGTCTTAAAGGAGGAGTGAAACGGTGGTAACTCTTTAAGAAAGAGGCTGGAAGGAGCAAGTTGGGGGGAACAGCTGAGAGACCTGATGAGGGATCATTCTAGGCCTCATTGTTAGAGAGAGAACTGTGAGCAAACATCTGAAGGATAAAGCTTTATTAGGTGAATAGTGAGTTCTCAGGCGAGTTTCCCGATCTGAAGGATAGAAACCAGGTGTCCTGTTACCCTGCCTGGGCCACAGCATGAGCATGCTTGGTAACCTGCTATTGCTCCAAGGTGTAGCTTGTTGTGACAGTTGTGTCAGGTTCGGCTGACATCGTGGTAGCTTGGAGCTGAACATGGAATCATCTTGCCCACTTCTGTTATGCTCTCTTGCCTTGCCTTGACTTTTATTTCCTTTTTTCTTTTCAAATATTGTGACACATTAGGTAGAAATATGCCAGTCTTCTCCTCATGGCCATGGTTAGAGGTGCTCGTGGCTAAGGGTTTTGTTTTTTGAGTGTGCCTTGGGGAAGAGTGTCCGAGAAAGAAGCATGGGAGCCAAAATGGAAAAGGTGGGTCAGTGGCATCCTGATGGCCGTCTCCCAGGGGAGGATTGGCCCAAGAAGGCATGCTATAAATGCAGGGGAGTGAGTGAATGAATGAATGAGTTTGAGGGATAAGGATGATGATCTGAACAAAGCAAATTTTTAGAACAATTGGTTTTAAAAATCATGTTGGGTGTTGCAGAGGTCACAAGCGTTAGAAGCAGATGCATCTCCAGCTTTCTTCCATTCCGGGTTTGCCACCTGGGACAAACCACTTAGCTCTCCAGAAATCAATTTCTTTGTCTGTAAAATGGTCATAGCAAGAGCTGTTTGTAGTTTTGTATTTAAAGCTGGTACGTGGCACCAAGGCTGGGACTGGCTGCACTGCAGCTGGTGTTAGTACAGAGTGCATTCCCTTTGCCTGTCCTCCGTTCCCGGAGCACCCTGGGGGTCTGGAGGGCAGGTCTCCAACCCCCTTTTTTCTAAAAAAAGACAGAGGCTTAGGCAGGTCAGGACTTTCCCTGGAGACCCTTGCCCTCTTTGCAAACTCACCACTACCATTTCCTCCAGTCCTTTCTCCTTCCTCGGTGACCTTTCCCTTCTCTTTCTATTGTACTTAAAAGTCTGAATCACATGATCTACAAAGAACTTAAGTATAATCATATGTACTTCTTCGGGCCCCAATTCTAAGAGCCTCCAGGGAAGAAATTCTATTTTTCCCTAAACATTATAAAAGTAATAGATGTAGATGCATAGAACTTTAAATAGTATGGCAAGGTGGAAAATGGAAAACAACGTTCTCCTAACTTCCATTCTCATGCCCAGAGATAATGATTTGTCTGTTTTTCTAGAAATAGTCTATGCTTTTGAAATAATATATCAAAAATCACAAATTCATATATTTTATTGAATTTTTAAGATTATTTTATTGTTGCTTGTTGTATTCAATTTTATTATACCTGAATGGCAAATATGAAGAATTCATATACAAATGATCATCATTTGTGTGTGTAAGGCCTGGCTATCTATCTATCTGTTTATCTATCTAACTATTTACCCATCTCCTATGTCTGGACCCTCCTTCTAATCATTTATATATTCTCATTTCACATTTCCATTTACCTCTTCCCACTTTTGTAATACCTATACCTATTCAAATACATCTCTATATAACCATATAGAGATATATTTACATACATATCTATTTAATAAGTTATTAAAGAAATCATAATAATGGATCAGTTAAACAGAACCGTATACATGTATATCCATATATATGTGAACACACATGTGTACATAATCCCATTATTCCCTATCAGTACAAGTAAAGCTGCATTATTCTCATCTGGAGATTCATAGTGTTTCATAGTATAGAGATACCATCTGTGTCCTCTATTGCACTTTGTACTTTGCTTTCTCATACTTCTTCTTATACTTTGCAATTACAAACAACACTACATTGCCAACTTTTACACGAGCACGTTTACACACTTGTATGTGTTTATCTATAGGACAATGTTGAGTTAAAATGCCTGTTACTCCTGCCAAATTACTGTTCAAAGAGAGAGAACAATCTCTATGTCTACCTAGAAAGTGGAGATTAGTATCTGAGTCTTTGACAAAAATGGAACTATATTCAGGAAACCATCAGGTGTGAAAAAAAAAAGACCATGAGGATTGAGTTCAGTCTGAGTGCAGAGACACAGTCACTGTCTTAAGTCCCTACGCCCTCCCCAGCATGGCAGTGGTGGACACCATCTCACTTACATGCCCTTAGACAGAACATAGTCATGTGATCATACCTTACAGCCAGGGAAAATGGGAAATGTAGCCTGGCCCTGTCCACTGTGTTCTAGTAATTGAAGGAGAAAAGGGGAAGGAGCCTGGGGAGTGTGGTAGACCTTAGGTGACTCTGCCACCCATAGCAAGTTGTAGGACTTTATCCTGAGGTTAGTGTAGGGTTGGTTGCATATGACCAACACCTACAATTGACAGTTTTCCCCCAAAAAAGACCTCTGGCAGTGGGCTCGGGCATAGGGGATTCACTGAGGACCTACTAGGCGCCAGGCACTAGGCTAGGTACCTCACCTGCCTCATTCCTAACCACAAACATGCACAGTGAACCCATAAGTCCCCATAGACCAAGAAGGCTTGAAGATATAAAGGGACTTGCCCAAGGGGGAGGATCTGACTCCACAGCTGAGTGACTAATCCATACGCTTGCTCTCCATGGCTCTGGCCATGTCAGTGCATAGCATGCATGCTGCAGCTATTGTTCAAATCCTCCCCTCGCCTCTCTTAGGCTCTTGATGGCCAGGTGTCTGATACATGCAGCCCACACACCTTGCCTAACTTGGACTCTCTTCTTGGTTTTCAGATCCTATCTGAGCTCCTTCTCTGACTGCAGTGGCCTTGGTGGCACCCTCCCAAGGGGGTCATCCCAGGGCTTCCCTGACCATGCAGTTCCTTGTTACAGCTGTTGAGGGTTCCCATTATTCCACCTTTGGGGCCTACACAATCCCTCCCTTCAGGTTCCAGCCTCGCACTAGAAGCATGGACTGGAGGCGCATGAGTGTCCTGGATGTGGGCCGTGTGACACGGGAGATGGATGTGGCCACCCTGCAGGAGAACCTCATTGACATCACCTTCTGCACCTTGGACCAGGAGGTGTGCAGCCACTGTTCGCAGCCTTTGGACCAGGCGCTGCTCAATGTGCTGCGCCTAGTGCAGCTCTCCATCGAGTACCTGCTGCACTGCCAGGACTTCCTGACTACCAGAGTGACCATGCTGGAGGTGCACCTGCAAGCCATCCTGAGCCAGCTGTCACAGAGTCAGCAGCAGCTGGAATGCCAGGCTGAAGAGATCAGAAATTTGCGGGAGGAAAGGCGCCAGCAACGCGAGATGATAGAACACTTGCAGCAGCTTCTGCAATGGTCAGGTGGCCAGAGCTACTATATGGTGAGGAATATCAACAAGGCAAGGGGAGTGGAAGGCCTGGGTGCCCAGCCACTGGTCCACCTGGGCCACACCTTGCCCTGGGCCCTAAGGCTGCTATGGGCCACAGCCATTGATTAGAAGCAGATTTTAGAGATGCTGCTCATGGCCAGAGAGCCTGAATGGCTGGTTAGGTTATATCTACTGTGTGTGTGTGTGTAGATCATACAGGTGTAGCAGATGTGTGTATGAAGGATGTGTGTGCATCGAGTGTGTGTTTATGGAGAGATTGTTTCTAAGGCATGTTTGTATGAAGGGTGTTTGTGTGCTTATGGAAGGTGTAATTACGTGTGTCTAATGTGTATATGTGAATATTTGGAAGGTCCGTTTGTATGTGGTATGTGTGTGTAGTGTGTGGTGTGTAATGTGTGCCCCTGAGTGTGTGGAAGTGTACATATAAAGATGTATTTATGGTTGTGTGCATGAGTCAGGGTGTAGGTATGTCTAAGGGTGTGTGTATTTGTGGTAGGTGTGAGTATATATGTTTGTGTGTACATGAGGACTTTGTGTGTGCACTTAGAGAGTGCCATGTAAGGGTGTATGTAAGAAGTGTTTGTGTGTGTGTGAGAGAGATGATTGTGTGCCAAGGGACTGATAGAGTGAGGCCCATTGTGAAAAACGATCTCCATTATTGAATCAAGTGACAGTTCATGAGCCTGAGTGGCATTTGAGCACTAGGATGTATTTGCATGGAAAGTGCGGTTTGGGGACAGTTGCCCTGTAATAAATTGTCATGTTGGCCAGGCCTGTTGCCACACACTGAGGATATAGTCCCAAGTCATGCTGGTTCAGATTTTCAAGAAATTCATAGTTTGAGAGTAGGTGGGACAGAAGGAATCATTAAAATAGAGTGGTAGTTGACAAATTTGGTGAATTGCTAATTATGACATAAGGGTCAGAACCCTTTCACTACTAAGTGACCAAACAATGATCTAAGTTGGGTTAGGCCAAGAAGGAATTTATTGGTTGACTTAACTGAAAAATCCAGGGTTACAGTGGCACAAAAGTATGGCTTTGTCCCAGGAACAAGATGGCACCAGAATCTCGTTTCTTTCTCTGAAGCTCTTGGCAATTCTTCCTCAGGGTAGATTCCACTCTCAGAGAGATCCTTACCTGTGGTAGGAAGTTGGGCCACAGTAATGCCAACTTCTCATTTTTCAGGATTTAAGGTTGCTCTGCCAGAGGGCCAAAGTTGTTCCCAGAACCCCAGCTAGTATTTCATGCTCTCAGTGCCTCAGCCAGTCACAGGGCCCTGGAAATGCAGGGCTCTGATTGGCTTTGGTATCGGTCACGTGTTTCATGGAGCTGGGGTGGACTGAAGGCCATTCCTTGAGTGTAAGATAAGGGTAACTCCCCAGAAGAAAGCTGGGTGCTCTTATCAGAGGAAGAGGGTATGGCTAATATACTGCCAGAAATGAACAGATGTCCTTTGTAGGTGGAGAAAGTGTTAAGGTAAATGGCTGAGGAGCTGTGGGAGCACAGAGGTGGGAGAGGAGGAGTCTTCCTGAGGTGGTGTTTCAACAAGCCTTGAATGTTGAGCACAGTTTTGTAAAGGAATGTTATGGGCAGGGGCAACCAAGGTGCCACAGTGAGAAGGACGCTCAGGGTAATGATTCTGGGTGGCCTGAGGTGGGTTTGGGCAGGAGACTGGTGAGAGGTGTGGCAGGAGAGGAGAGCAGAGCCAGGTCACAGTGGCCTCAAACATTGTGTAAGAGAGTGCATTTGAGTCTGAAGGCAGCGGTGGCTGTCCAACTTCAGGGACCTGTCTTTTGAGTGGGCTGCTTGAGGTGGAATTGGGGAAGCAGGTAAGGGTGCGATGAGGGGAAGGACTTGAAATGTGGCTTTCTAAACTCTTCCGCAACCCACCCACCTCACATTCCTTCTGACAACTAGAAACTCATTTGTGTTATTTTAGAACTCCAGAGTGAGCAAAGTCTGTCAACCCAGGGTGGGGGGGGGGGGGGGCTTACATTTGACTTTGGGTTGTAAAAACCTTAAATCTCAGTTGTATGAATCAGACCTAAGTCTATTTTTCCATCTTATGAGCACAGTGTAGAGAGAGGTATTCTGGGGCTGGTGCGGAAGGACACAACCATCACGGACCCTGTTCTTTGTGGGTTTCTTTGCCAGCCTCATCATGTGACTTCTGCCTCATGGTCCGTGATAGCTGGCTATGTTCCACCTCTCAAGTCCAAGTCCACATTCAATTCAGCAGGGTGGGGCAGGGGGAGGAATGTCGTGTCTCTTTCTTCAATGACACTTCCCAGAAGTTGCATATACCGCTTCTGCTTGCATGTCAGTAGACAAGATTGAGTCTCATGGCCACACCTGTAGGCAAGGGAGGACGGGACATACAGTGTTTACTCTCATCAGCTTTAGGACCAGCTAAAACTCACGGTTTCTGTTGCTAAGGAAACAGGGAAATGGGTACTGGGAGACCACTGGCCACTTCAGTCATATTTGCTCTTGTGTAAAGACTGCAGATAATCTTTCCCCTTCCTCTACTGGCTGGCAATGGCAGCCCGCAGTGCAGTGTTGGAAGAAGTTTGAAATTTCACAGTGAAAAGGATGATGGGGTAGATTGGCAGTGTCTGAAAACCGTGAAGAAAGTGAGGTAGACTCAGAGATGCTGTTGTTAGTGTCCTTGCTCTGGTGATTGTCAACCCTGGGGTGGGTCCTGGACAAGTGTGTCTTTTAAAAACTTTACATTGTGGAAAATTTCACACATATACACCAAAAGAGAGAGTAACATAATGAACCTTCATCTCCACAATAACCAGCCCGATAGTTACCAACTCATGGCAGTGTTGTTGCATTTGTTCCCCTACCCACTTCTCTCCACTCCTGAATTGTTTTTGAAGTCTATTAGTCATATGATTTTCTCTATAAATATTTCAGTGCATATGTCCAACAGACAAGGATCCCCACTTTTGAACGTAAATACAATGTCATCATCACACCATAAAAAAACAACACAAAGTTCTTGGTACATCAAATGGATAGTCAGTGTTCACAGTTCCCTAGGATACTGGTAGTAGTTATAAGCTCAGTTATGTATATGTGGGGGGTTGACATGACTGCCTTACTCAGAAAATGAATTTTTTGGTGCCCCAGGAGTCCCAAGGTAATGGGAGTTTTGACAGAGGGAGAATCCCAGGCTGATTCAGGTGACTTAATCCTACACTTCCCACTACTTGCTCTCTGTGTAGTGCCATCTGTGTGAGAAGACGTTCCTGAGTGCCTCCTATCTCTGGAGCCACCTTCAACAGAGCCATGAGGGCACGGCGCAAGGCAGTGAGTCCAGGTGGCCCTCCTGGGCTTGTGGAAGGACCTTGACTAGAATTCAGTGGGTGGCGGCACATACATCACCTAAGGTGCCCTCAGAACCTCATCATACATTGGAGGATGGGATGATCCCACCATCCATCCTGGAGATCCTAATTGGGCCTGGGAGGGTTTCTGAGTACGTGTGTAGAAATAAAGTCCTTGTACTCACGCAGGTAGGTTCCAGTCTTAGCTTTGTCCCTTTCAGTTCTTTGACTATGGTCAATGCTTCCCCCTCTGAGTCTCAGTGGCTTTCACTATGAATGGGGCAGTTAGCCTGAGTGAATTAGAAGGGCCCTTCCCTCCTGCCTTCTGCCAATGTGCTGTTCTCTGATGCTAACTATGAATGAGCTTCCATGGGGTTAATGACCAGTCAGGCCAGTTCTTGGACTTGATTATTACATAATCTGATTATGACAAGATCACTTTAATTTTACTGTGTCACATTCCTAAAGAGCACCAAGCTGTATGTTTTCCCCATGTAGAGGTTTGCATGTTTTATAGCCATGGTTGTTAATTTAATATGAAATAACTGTTAAAACATAAAATATAAACTTGGAAACATAAATATAAAAATCCCATAATAAAACTTTTTCTTACTTTTCCCCCACTTTAATTCCTTTTTTAAAGAATAGACTTGGAGTTTTAAAATAGCACCATTTACCGGATCACTGTGTGGTTGTTATGTATGTAACTCTTCTTGGTTCTGCATTGGAGACTGCTAAAAAAAAAAATGGGTTTTCCACTTCTCAATATGTTTTCATTAAAAGATGTTTCTTTAAAGAATGTTTGAATGCCCATTCTTAGAGCACAATTATTGGCAGTAGCTAAGATGTGGAAGGAAGCAAGATGTCCACTGAGCCTTTAGGACATTATGCTAGGTGAAACAAGTCAGTCACAAAAGGACAAATACTGTCATGGTTTTAGTTATATGAGGTACATAGTGTCATCAACCTCATAGAAACAAGGAGTAGAATGGTGGTTGTCATGGGCTGGTGGGAGGGGGAATGAGAAATTATTGTTAACTCATTATAGAATTTCCTTTTCCAAGAGGAGAAATGTCATGGGCATGGATGGTGGTGATGGTTGCACAAGATTATGAAAGTATTTAATGCACTGAACTGAACACCTAGAAACGGTTGAGAATGGTGACTTTTGTGTTACATGTATTTTACCACAATCAAAAAAATTGAATAAAGTGCAATAGATATAGAAAACTTAAATACAGGAGGTAGAAGGGAGAAAATAAAAATCATGGACAATATACCTGCAGTTACTATTTTGGTGCATTCTCTGTTACTATTTTTCTCTCTACATACATAATTGCACAGGTTGCAGTTTTGACCTCGTTTATCTTCAATAAAGAATATATCGTGTTTTCCAATGCCATGAAATCATCTTTGTAAACACCATTTTTAATGGCTGAATAGTATCTCATCAAATGGCTACAGTAATTTATTTCACAAGGGAATTATTTCCTAATTTATATGGGTTACTCCAAGATTTCCCTGCCATAAACCACATGAGGAATACCATTAATGTATGTAAATCTTTGTGCATATTCCTTCTCATTTCCTTAACGTAAATTGCAATAAGTAGAGGGAAAACAAGTTCCTCAGGCAACTTTGCTATACTAATGTTCATGACCTTTTCATTAGCTTCTTAGCTCTCCCATTCTACACTCATTCCATGTCACCTATTAACCCAAATCAATTTATATTGCATCTGAAAAGTGCTTCTTTCCAAAAACTCCAATCTAAGAAAAGCCATCTCTCTCTTCAAAGAACGGCTTAGAGTTCTCATAACAGTGCCATGGATGGAACTGGAGAGCATTATGCTAAGTGAAATAAGCCAGGCGGTGAGGAACAAATACCATACGATCTCACCTTTAACTGGAACATAATCAATAGAAGAAAAAAGCAAACAAAATATAACCAGAGACATTGAAGTTAAGAACAATCTAACAATACCCCGGGGTGGGGGGGGTGGGGGACAGTGGGAAGAGGGGATTACAGGAACTACTATAAAGGACACATGGACAAAATCAAGGGGGAGAGTGGAGGTGAGGGAGGGAGGTGGGTTCAGCTGGGGTGGGGTAGAGGGATGGGGAGAAAAGGCATACAACTGTAATTGAATAACAATAAAAATTAAAATTAAATTAAATTAAATTAAAAAAAGAAAAATTACTAAATGTACTTTGAAAAGTAACAAAGGTACAGTTGGTGTCTTTTTCACTAACCCGCAACCCCCATTGCTTTATCACTATGTGGTTTAGTTAGAATGTTCTGTTATAATTCATTCTAAATCTCTCTTCTAAGTCAAAAAAACTTCAAGTACATACTTAAATCAACCTTGTCTAAAATGTTCATTCATAATGCATGGTGCTTTTCTTTCACTTGCAATTTCAAACTATCGGTTTAAATGCCATTATTGGAAAAAGTGGACTTACAACTACAGTTACTTCCATCGCTTCACACTCCTCTCTGACTGCTGTCAGCACCCATGGACATGTTCGCTCCATTCACAGTCAGTGTGTGCGCTCTATTGGGAGTTCTGCTGCTCTTGCTCTAGTACCTTTCTACTCCCATTTCTCTGTGTGAGCACTGTCAAAGGCGTTATGTTAAATGACAGTGAGAGCTCACATTTATTCAGCATCACGACAGGCACTATGCTCAGCACTTTGCTTGATCATGTTTCATTATCAAACAACCCTCCCAGTTAGGTGCTATTATTATGTCCATCTTCCAGTTGGGAAAGTGGGGGTCCAATAGGTGAAGTTGTTTCCCAAGGTCAGTGTACACGGTAAGTGGAAAAGCGGGTGTGAGGCCGAGGTGTGTGATTGGTAACATAGGCAAGGGACTACACTCCAGTGACTTTTTCCCCTAAACCGGTCATCCTCTGCTTGCATGGTCCCCACAGAGACACAGGAGCAGGAAAAGTCTATGCAGCAGGTGGTACGAGACCTGCGGGCCCAGCTGACATCAACTCAGGAGGAGCTGACAGCCCTCTTGAAGAAGCAGAGGCAGCGGCAGGTGGGCATGGACAAGAGACAGCAGGACACTCCATTCATGGACTGCCTGGGGACCTGGGATGCACATGGAGCCCACAGGCCAAAGTTCTGGTGGTTTCTCACAACTGGGAGTCAGAGCTAGGGTGGCATCTTCCCTAAGTGGCAAATGACTTTAGATCATCTGGGAAGGAAAATTCAGTTATTTTGCCAGACCTGTCTGGCCAAAAGTAGAGCAGAGAGTTGAAGTTTCCTGCATTATTCCGCACCCTTGGAAGGTATTGGACCTGAATGTAAACTTCTTACACAGTAGACTCAGCTCTTTCAGGACAGAGCATGGGTCTTGTGGAAGCTCCAGAATCCAGCCCAGAGGAGGTTCTCAGTGAATATTTGTAAAAGGAAAACCCATAAATTCTCTTACTCATTTCTTCCTTTCTTCATTCACCCTTCCATCTCTCAGCACCTATTCAATGATCATCAACTGTGCCAGGCCCAGTCCATTCTGAGGAGCTGAAAGACAGGAACAGCACAATCTCTATCCTCAAGGGATTGGAAAGTTCAGCTCAAAGTCGGCCCACTCCAAGTGCAAGCAACGGGGGCTGTGGGACAAATGTTCTGTGGGTCTCCATGGTGACCTGCAAGACACAGGGCCCTAGTATTTTCTCAGTAAATATTTGCCATGATTAATGATTCTATTGTTCGGAATTAATGATTCTATAGTTCCTGATGTTCTTTGTAGGAAGCAAAGACCACCTGTCAGAGGGAAAGAGACACTAAAGCCATGTTTGAGGAGTGGAAAGAAGAGCTATCTGAAGAAATAGACCAACAAAAAAAAGTACTTTGGGATGAGCTGATAAGTTTCGTCCTCTCTGACTTTCCGTCAGAAGAGGTACCCAGTGGAAAAGACTTTTCAAATTTCCTTTGTTGAAAATGTGCTTCTGTGGTCTCAAAATTCATTTGCTTGTTTTGTGCTAGTTGTCTTTCCTCTGCCATGTGGGGGCTCAGGTACCGTGAGGCCAGATGCTGCAGACCAGTGTCTGGGATTGCATCTCTGCTCTATGCCACACTGGCCCTGTGACAGTAGGCAAGTTACTTAACCTTCCCGTGCCTCAGTTTCTTTTCAGTAAGATGGGTTGCTGAGAGGGTTAAACTAGCACAGAGCACTTAACATTATCTACTATTTAGTAAGAACTTCCTAGACATTATTTTATTAATGCAAAGGACTTTTCTCCCTGGATAAGAAATGAGGCAACATTTAAACGAATGTATTTTTCTTCCAACACGTATCTGCTGAGTGCTGGCTGCATGACAGGAAGACTGAGGGTTCTGTGGAGCTCACACAAATAGCTCACAGTTATCAACTGTATCTGCTGTTTTCCAGCTCCTGTGCAGAGCACCTTACATACGTTAATTTTTAACACTCCTAAATATCACACAACATAACACTCTCAAAGTAGGCACCTCATGAGCTTATTAATTTCATCTTTCAAGTATTTTTAAAGCTATTTAACATTCCTCCTCTTCAGGTCAGGACACTGTGGCCACATGGCTTGCGCGAGGTCACACAGCTACTAAGAGACAGAACCTTGCTGGGGTTGGAACCTAGCTCTTTAAACCTCAAAGTTCCAGCTTTTCTCATGGGTATATTATTGAGTCTGTTCAGGGAAACTTTATTCAACTTACCCCAGGACTGTATCTTGGCATGTAAACCGGTATGACTAAAACTGTGTCAGGGGAAAAGGTTTAAGGAGAAATATCTTCAGAATGAATTTAGCTCCTATTGGTCCTCTGAACATCAAGGAAAATCTAGTTTTTGAAGATGAACTAGTGGTGTTTCTCACAATCATTCCACATTTTGCCTATAGAGGTAACTTTTGTGGAAGGGGATTGTCATGGGTATGGCTGGAATTTGGGGGGTTCAGTCCCGACACTCCGAGTCGGAAAGTGGAGGGTGGGAGGAGGTGGGGTTGAAATGACAGCTCTGTGTGTGTTCACTATAGTAACCAGGACCCTTCTGTCCTAAATGCTTCCCCAGTGTGGTCAGGGATGATTTGGGGAAAGTTAGGTGCTGCTTCCCCAAACAGACCTCTCACTTCCAACCCCGGCTCCTCAACCCTCATTCCTGAGCTCATCTAACACTTCCTGACTCCACACTTACCCTGACACTGTGCTGGCCGACCAGGCATTCCATACATAGGCCCTGATTAGATTTTGGGTTGTTCAGAAATCCCTTCATCAAAGGTCAAAGGGTGACTTTCAGTTAGGAAATTGTGAGTTTTGGTAAATGAGAACATAATTTTTACATAGCCAGTTTCCTTTCAACTTGAATCACATTCTACTAAATTTCAATGTTATTAATATAGGAGCCAACTGAATACAAAATTCTGTATAGGTGGATAACAAGCTCGTTAATACATTTTCTTAATTCTCAAGGAAAGACATCAGGTAAGATTCCATTTGGAGTGATTGTGAAAAATACTGTAAGAAGGTCCATTTTCTACCCATCTGTGTGAATTTCCTTCTCTGGGTCCAACCCTGAGACCTCAGGAGAACACTAGAGGAGGAGAAGCAGACTAGTGTGGACGCTCACACCTGTGCTGATCTGTAATGAGCACAGGTTGGGAGTTTGTGGTTGGAGTAATATGTGCCCATCTTACTCTGCTCCAGACGTAAAAGAAAAAACCAAGGTTAGATCTTCATCTAAACAAAACCATACCCTGCCATTTACAGAAACCAGTGGCCCCGCAGTCCCCCAGTGCTGTGTGCTCCAACCTGTGGGCTCTGCAGGATGCCGAGTGCGAGGAACTGCTCAGGCAGACAGAGGAGTATGAAGCCCTGAGAATTCTCAAGGACCGGAAAGTTCAGGTGAGTAAATCCTATGTGCCTATCCTCCCAAAGCCACCCAACAACCCTGTGTCCTCTTCCAAAGTTTCCATTTCTGTTCCATGGTGTAGGATAGTTTAAAGACATCAAAACTTGTATATTTTCAGATCATCTGCCCATACAAGAAACATAGAATGGGGTTTTGGGGATGTTTGAGTGAGACTGTTGATATACATGTGTACAACATCAGATTTACGTGGGATCTTTTTCAAAATACACACAGCTGTGTCTTCTTGAACAACCTTGCCCACATTGTCACTCCAACCGAGCTGAAAACAACTCTTAGAGACTGTAACAAACTGCTGGATTTGAAAATATTTGGGATGGACATAGTAGTGTGGTGGTATTTCACAACTGGCTCCATGGAACCAGAAATCTTTGATTTGTAGCATTTCCAGTTTTCTGTCTTGTCAGTATTCCCATCAAGGCCGATTTTGTGCTACCAACCTACGGTCAACAAATATGGAATTGGGAAGGTGGGGAAATGCAGACAATTATAACTGAATAAAAACAAATAAATGAATTTAAAAAATAAAGAAAAGAAAAGAAAAGAAAAGAAAAGAAAAGAAAATAATTCTGCTAGGGGTTAAAAAACTTCCAAAAAGTTAATGAGCCAAGACTCATTCATATACATTCATTCAATGTATTCAACAAATGAATATTTTTTGAGTGGCTATTGTGTGACAGGTAGATGTCTGAAAACAAAGTTCCCATAACTTTAATCCATAACAACCCCCAAAATTAATAAGATGAATAAAAGCTACACTAATTAAGTATAGCATGAACAAGAATAAAATGACTGAAAGCAAGAAAAAAACACAAAACGATGCACTGGCCTTTTCAGAAACCAGGGGCCTCGCAGTCCCCCAGTGATGTCTGCTCCAACCTGTGGGCTTTGCAGGATGCCGAGTGCGAGGAACTGCTGAGGCAGACAGAGGAGTATGAGGCCCTGAGATTTCTCAAGGACCGGAAAGTTCAGGTGAGCAAATCCTGTGTGTATCCTCCCAAAGCAAGCCAACAGCCCTGTGTCCTCTTCCAAAGTTTCCATTTCTGTTCCATGGTGTAGGATAGTTTAAAGACATCAAAACTGGTTGTTGATTGAGGAAGGAAGATGGCGGCAACATATGTGGGAGCAGAGTCCACTTCCCCTCAACGCCAGGGAAATATCTACCTTATCTGAGGAGCAGAGCGAACAGCCAACAGTATTCCAGCATATATGAAGATCAGAGACCAAAGATAGAGGACATTGAAAGATCTGACGGTGAGACAAAAAAACCTGGAGTGCTGAAAAGACTAGAGTTAGACCGTGTTAAACCCATAAACGTCAGCTCAAGACCAGTGAGCACAGGAGATTAAGGAGACAGCACCACCGAATCCCATTGGTATTCTACCATAGAAGTTCATACCATAAACCCAGGGAGTCAGAATAGAGCAATTTAAGAAGCAGAGGCCAACAAGAAGAGTCTCACAAACAATGGGAAGACAAAGAAACAATTCCCAAATGAAAGGAAAGGAGGAAGCCTCAGAAAGAATGCTAACTGAAAAAGAGGCAAGTCAACTATCAGATACTAAGTTCAAAGCAATGGTCATCAGGAAGCTCACTGAGCTCTCTGAGCTCTAAGAGAACTACCAGAAACTACAAGGAAACTACAATGAACTCACTGCAAACTCTATCAACTGAAAAAGGAAATAGAAATTATCAACAAGAGCCAAGAGGAACTGAACAATACAATTTCTGAATTGAAGAACACAGTAGAAGGAATAAAAAGCAGACTTGATGAAGCAGAGGATCGGATCAGCAAGCTGGAGGACAAAGTAGAAAAAAACACCCAGAAAGAGCAAGAAAAGGAAAACAGGCTCAGAAAGAATGAAGAGGCAATAAGGGAAATGCGGGACAACATGAAACGTAACAATATCCGTATAATAGGAATACCAGAAGGAGAAGAAGAAGAGCAAGGTATATAAAACCTGTTTGAAAAAGTAATGATGGAAAATTTCCCTAATCTGAGGAGAGAAAAAGGCACCCAAATCCAGGAATCATAGAGAGTCCCAAGCAAGAGGAACCCAAAGACACCCACTGCAAGACACATCATAATTAAAATGGCAAATTTCCAAGACAAAGAGAGGATCTTAAAGGCAGCAAGGGAGAAAAAGGAAGTAACATACAAGGGAGCCCCAATAAGGTTAGCAACTGACTTCTCAATGGAAACGCTCCAAGACACAAGAGAATGGCAAAAAATATTCCAAGTAGTGAGAACCAGAGGCCTGCAACCAAGACTACTTTACCCAGCAAGGCTCTCAATCAAGATAGAAGGCCAAATAAAGAGTTTCCCAGACACAAGAAGTCTAAAAGAATACAGCTCCACCAAACCAGCTCTGCAAGAGATGCTAAAGGGACTGCTTTAAGGAAAGGAAGGAAAAGAGAAAGACAGAGGAACACAGGTAGGAAATAATGGCAATGAATAACAACCTATCGATAATAACCTTAAGCGTAAATGGATTAAATGCTCCAATCAAAAGACATAGAATAGCTGAATGGATAAGAAAACATGACCCACACATATGCTGCCTACAAGAGACCCATCTCAGGACAAAAGACTTACACAGACTGAAAGTGAAGGGCTGGAAACAAATTTTCCAAGCAAACGGACAGGAAAAACAAGCAGGGGTAGCAATACTCATATCAGACAAAATAGACTTCCAAAGAAGGGCCATAAAGAAAGACCCAGAAGGTCACTTCATAATACTCAAAGGAAGAATCCACCAAGAAGACATAAACATTGTAAATATATATGCACCCAACATAGGAGCACCCAAATACATAAAGAAAATCTTGGAGGATTTCAAGAAAGATATTGACAGCAACACAATTATAGTAGGGGATTTTAACACCCCACTATCAAAAATGGACAGGTCTTCCAAACAAAATATCAACAAAGATATTGTGTCACTTAATAATACCCTAGAGGAAATGGACTTAACTGATATATACAGAGCTTTTCATCCCAAAGAAGCAAAATACACATTCTTTTCAAGTGTCCATGGAAATTTTTCAAAGATAGACCACATGATAGGACACAAAGCAAGCCTCAACAAATTCAAGAAAATTGAAATCATATCAAGAACTTTCTCTGACCACAAGGGTCTGAAACTAGAAACCAACCCCAAAGGAAAAAACCCAAAACATTCAAAATCATGGAGACTGAATAGCATGCTATTAAACAATGAATGGGTCAAGAACGAGATTAGGGAAGAAATCAAAAACTTCCTGGAAACAAATGAAAACGAACTCACAACAACCCAAAACCTATGGGACACAGCAAAGGCAGTCCTGAGAGGGAAGTTCATAGCAATACAGGCCTACCTTAAGAAGTTAGAAACAGTTCAAACAAACAACCTAACCCTATGCCTACAAGAACTGGAGGAACAACAACAAAGACAGCCCAGAGCAAGCAGAAGGAAGGAAATAACCAAGATCAGAGCAGAACTAAATGACATAGAGACTAAAAGCACAATTGTAAGGATCAATGAATCCAGGAGCTGGTTCTTTGAAAAGATAAACAAAATCGACAAGCCTTTAAGTAGGCTCATCAAGAAGAAAAGAGAGAGGATCCAAATAAACAGAATTAGAAATGAAAGAGGAGAGATTACAACTGATGCCACAGAAATACAAAGGATTGTAAGAAATTACTATGAAGAACTGTATGCTAAGAAATTTGAAAACCTAGATGAAATGGACACATTTCTAGAAAAATATAATCTTCCAAAACTGAATGAAGAAGAAGCAGAAAACCTGAACAGACCAATAACAGCAAAGGAAATTGAAGCAGTCATCAAAAAACTCCCATCACACAAAAGCCCTGGACCAGATGGTTTCACAGGAGATTTCTACAAAGCATTTAAGGAAGAGCTAACCCCTATCCTCCACAGACTATTCGAAAAAATCCAAACTGATGGAAGACTCCCAAACTCTTTTTATGAAGGCAACATCATCCTAATCCCAAAACCAGATAAAGACACAACGAAGAAAGAAAACTTCAGGCCAATATCGCTGATGAACATAGATGCTAAAATTCTCAACAAAATATTAGCAAACCGTATCCAGCAATATATTAAAAAGATCATCCACCATGACCAAGTGGGATTCCTCCCAGGGATGCAAGGATGGTACAATATTCGCAAATCAATAAATATAATACATCACATCAACAACAGCAAAGACAAAAATCACATGATCATATCAATAGATGCGGAAAAAGTGTTCGATAAGATACAGCACCCATTTCTGATAAAAACACTCAGCAAAGTGGGAATAAAGGGAGCAGTCCTCAACATAATAAAGGCCATATATGAGAGACCTACAGCCAACATCACACTCAATGGACAAAAACTTAGAGCTTTCCCACTAAGATCAGGAACAAGACAAGGATGCCCTCTCTCACCACTCCTATTCAACATAGTATTGGAAGTCCTAGCCACAGCAATCAGACAAGAAAAAGCAATAAGAGGCATCCAAATTGGAAAGGAGGAAATGAAACTATCACTGTTTGCAGACGACATGATAGTGTACATGGAAAACCCTATAGACTCCACCAAAAAACTACTCGACCTAATAAATGAATTTGGCAAAACAGCTGGATACAGAGTCAATACCCAGAAATCAAAGGCATTCTTGTACACCAGCAACGAAACTGCAGAAACAGAAATCAGGAAAAAAATCCCATTCGATATAGCAACAAGAAAAATAAAGTACCTAGGAATAAACCTTACCAAGGAGGTAAAAGACGTGTAATCAGAAAACTACACAACATTGAAAAAAGAAATTAAGGAAGACACAAACAAATGGAAGCATGTACCATGTTCATGGATTGGAAGAATTAACATCATCAAAATGGCCATACTACCCAAAGCAATTTATAGATTCAATGCAATCCCTATTAGAGTACCCATGACATATTTCACAGATATAGAACAAACATTTCAGAAATTCATATGGAACCATAAACGACCCCGAATAGCTGCAGCAATTTTGAGAAAGAAGAACAAAGCAGGAGGGATCACAATACCTGATATCAAACTGTATTACAAGGCGACTGTAATCCAAACAGCCTGGTACTGGCATAAAAACAGGCACATAGACCAATGGAACAGAACAGAGAGCCCAGAAATAAACTCAAGTCTATATGGTCAATTAATATTTGACAAAGGAGGCAGGAGCATAAAATGGAGCAAAAACAGCCTCTTCAACAGATGGTGTTGGGAGATCTGGACAGCTACGTGCAAAAAAATGAAACTCGATCACCAACTTACGCCATACACGAAAATAAACTCAAGATGGATAAAAGACTTAAATATAAGTTGTAACACCATAAAAGTCCTTGAGGAAAACATTGACAGGAAAATCTCAGACATTCCACGCAGCAACATCCTCACAGACACATCCCCTAAAGCAAGGGACATAAAGGAAAGAATAAACAAATGGGACGTCATCAAAATAAAAAGCTTCTGCATGGATAAAGAAAACAGCACCAAATTACAAAGAGAACCAACAGTATGGGAAAACATATTTGCAAATGATACCTCAGACAAGGGCCTGATCTCCAAAATATATAAAGAACTCACACGACTCCACTCCAGGAAGACAAACAACCCAATTAAAAAATGGGCAAAGGACTTGAAAAGACACTTCTCCAAGGAAGACATACAGAGGGCCCAGAGACATATGAGAAGATGCTCAGCACCACTAGCCATCAGACAAATGCAAATTCAAACCACAATGAGGTACCATCTCACACTGTTAAGAGTGGTCAACATAAACAAATCAACAAACAAATGTTGGAGAGGATGCGGAGAAAAGGGAACCCTAGTACATTGTTGGTGGGAATGCAGACTGGTGAGGCCACTGTGGAAAACAGTATAGAATTTCCTCAGAAAACTAAAAATGGAACGGCTCCTTGACCCAGCAATTCTGCTACTGGGACTATACCCTAAGAACCCTGAAACACCAATCCAAAAGAACCTATGAACCCCAAAGTTCATAGCAGCACAATTTACAATGGCCAAGTACTGGAAGCAACCTAAGTGCCCATCAGCAAAAGAGTGGATCCAAAAACTATGGTACCTTTACACAATGGAATTCTACGCAGCAGAGAGAAAGAAGGAGCTTCTACCCTTTGCAACAGCATGGATGAAACTGGAGAGGATTATGCTAAGTGAAATAAGCCAGGAGGTGAGGGACAAATAACATATGATCTCACCTTTAACTGGAACATAATCAATAGAAGAACAAAGCAAACAAAATATAACCAGAGACATTGATGTTAAGAACAATCTAACAATAGCCAGGGCGGGGGGGGGGGGGGGCGTTGGGGGCGGGAACCGTGGGAAGAGAGGATTACAGGAACTACTATAAAGGACACATGGACAAAACCAAGGGGGAGTGTGGAGGTGGGGGAGGGAGGTGGGTTCACCTGGGATTGGGTGGAGGGATGGGGAGAAAAGGCATACAAATGTAATAGAATAACAATTAAAAAAAATGCAAATGAAAAGAAAAAATAAATAAATATAAATACAAAAAAAAGGACATCAAAACTTCTCTATTTTCAGATCATCTAACACTACAAGAATCATAAAATGGGGTTTTGAGGATGTTTGAGTGACACTGGTGATATATATGTGTACAACATCAGATTTGCGTGGTGTCTTTCCCAAAATACACACAGCAGTGTCTTCTTGAACAACCTTGCCCACATTCTCACTCAAACCCAGCTGAAAACAAATCTTAGAGACTGTAACAAACTGGTGGAATTGAAAATATTTCGGATGGAAGTAGTAGTGTGGTGGTATTTCACAACTGGCTCCAAGGAACCAGAAATCTTTGATTTGTAGCATTTAAAGTTTTCTGTGGTGTCAGTATTACCAACGAAGCCGATTTTGTGCTACCAAACTACGGTCAGCAAACATGAAATTGCAAAGGTGGGAAAATGCGTCAATTATAACTGAATAAAAATAAATAAATGAATTTTAAAAATAAAGAAAAGAAAAGAAAAAGAAAAGAAAATTATTCTGCTAGGGGTTAAAAAACTTCCAAAAAGTTAATGAGCCCAGACTCATTCATATACATTCATTCAATGTATTCAACAAATGAATATTTTTTGAGTACCTATTGTGTGACAGGTAGATATCTGAAAACAAAGTTCTCTTATCTTTTTTCCATAATAACCCCCAAAATTAATAAGATGAATAAAAGCTGCACAATTTAAAATAGCATGAACAAGAATAAAAAGACTGAAAGCAAGAAAAAAACACAAAACCGTGCAATGGCCTTTTCAGAAAAAAGGGGACACACAGTCCCCCAGTGCTGTCTGCTCCAACCTGCGGGCTCTGCAGGATGCCGAAGGCGAGGAACTGCTCAGGGAGACAGAGGAGTATGAGGCCCTGAGATTTCTGAAGGACCGGAAATTTCAGGTTAGCAAATCCTATGTGCCCATCCTCCCAAAGCCACCCAACAGCCCTGTGTCCTCTTCCAAAGTTTCCATTTCTGGTCCATGGTATAGGATAGCTTAAAGAAATCAAAACTTGTCTATTTTCAGACCATCTGCCAATACAAGAAACATAGAATGTGGTTTTGGGGAAGTTTGAGTGAGACCGTGATATATATGTGTACAACATCAGATTTGCGTGGGATCTTCTTCAAAATACACACAGCTGTCCCTTCCTGAACAACCTTACCCTCATTCTGACTCCAACCCAGTTGAAAACAACTCTTAGAAAGTGTAACAAACTGCTGGATTTTAAAATATATGGGATAGACGTAGTGTTGTGGTGGTATTTCACAACTGGCTCTATGGAACTAGAAAAACTTTGATTTGTAGCATTTGCAATTCTTTGTGGTGTCAGTGTTCCCACCAAGGCCGATTTCGTGCCACCAATCTACGGTCAACAAATATGGAATTGGGAAGGGGAGAAAATGCAGAAAATTGTAACTGAATAAAAATAAAAAATTAAATTTAAAAAATAAATAAATGATCATAAAAATAAAAGTGTTTCTGCTAGGGTTTCAAAAACTTCAAAAAAGTGTTAAAGACTCAAGACTCATTCTAATACATTCATTCAATGTATTCAACAAATGAATATTTATTGAGCAGATATTGTGTGACAGGCAGATCACGTAAACCAAAATTCCCATAATTTTTCTCCATACCACCCTAAAGTAATTATAAGATGAATAAAAGCTACACTAATTAAGAATAGCATGAACAAGAATACAAAGACTGAAAGAAAGAAAAAAACAAGAAACAATGCCCTGCCCTTTTCAGAAAACAGCGGCTCCCCGGGGCCCCAGTGCTGTGTGCTCCAACCTGCGGGGTCTACAGGATGCAGAGTGCGAGGAACTGCTGAGGCAGACAGAGGAGTATGAGGCCCTGAGATTTCTCAAGGACCGGAAAGTTCAGGTGAGCAGATCCAATGTGCCTATCCTCCCAAAGCCAGCCAACAGCCCTGTGTCCTCTTACAAAGCTTCCATTTCTGTTCCATGGTGTGGGATAGTTTAAAGACATCAAAACTTGTCTATTTTCAGACCATCTGCCAATACAAGAAACATAGAATGGGGTTTCGGTGATGTTTGAGTGAGACTGATGATATATGTGTACAACATCAGATTTGCTTGGGATCGTTTTCAAAATACCCACATCTGTCACTTCTTGAAAAACCTTGCCCTCGTTCTGACTCCAACCCAGCTTAAAACAACTGTTAGAAATTGGATCATATTCCTGGCTTTGAAAATATTTGGGATGGACGTAGTGGTGTGGTAGTATTTCACAAATGGCTCTACGGAACTAGGAAATCTTTGATTTGTAGCATTGGCAGTTTTCTGTGGTGTCAGTATTCCCACCGAGGCCGATTTCGTGCTACCAATCTATCTTCAACAAACATGAAATTGGGAAGGTGGGGAAATGCAGACAATTATGACTGAATAAAAATAAATAAATGACTTTAAGAAATAAATGAAAAAGAATAATAAAAGAAAATAATTCTGCTAGGGGTTTAAAAACTTCCAAAAAGTTAATGAGTCAACACTCATTCATATACATTCATTCAATTTATTCAACAAATGAATATTTTTGAGTAGCTACAGTGTGACAGGTAGATATCTGAAAGCAAAGTTCTCTTATCTTTTCTCCATAATAACCCCCAAATTTAATAAGATGAATAAAAGCTACACTAATTAACAATAGCATGAATAAGAATAAAAAGACTGAAAGAAAGAAAACAACACAAAACCATGCCCTGGCCTTTTCAGAAACCAGGGGCCCCGCAGTCCCCCAGTGCTGTCTGCTCCAAGCTGCAGGCTCTACAGGATGCGGAGTGCGGGGAACTGCTCAGGCAGACAGAGGAGTATGAGGCCCTGAGATTTCTCAGGGACCAGAAAGTTCAGGTGAGCAGATCCCATGTGCCTATCCTCCCAAAGCCACCCAACAGCCCTGTGTCCTCTACCAAAGCTTCCATTTCTGTTCCATGGTGTGGGATAGTTTAAAGACATCAAAAGTTGTCTATTTTCAGACCATCTGCCAATACAAGAAACACAGAATGGGGTTTGGGGGATGTTTGAGTGAGACTGATGATATATAAGTGTACAACATCAGATTTGCGTGGGATCTTTTTCCAAATACACACAGCTCTCCCTTCTTGAACAACCTTGCCCTCGTTCTGACTCTAACCCAGTTGAAAACAACTCTTAGAAAGTGGAACAAATTGCTGGATATTGAAATATTTGCGATGGACGTAGTAGTGTGGTGGTATTTCACAACTGGCTCTATGGAACTAGAAAACCTTTGATTTGTACCATTTGCAGTTTTTTGTGGTGACAGTATTCCCACCAAGGCGGATTTCATGCTACCACTCTACAGTCAGCAAATATGGAATTGGGAAGGGGAGAAAATGCAGAAAATTGTAACTGAATAAAAATAAATAATTAAATTTAAAAAATAAATAAAAGATGAGAAAAATAACAGACAAAATTTCTGCTGGGGTATAAACAACTACCAAAAAGTGTTAAAGAGTCAAGATTCATTCATACACATTCATTCAATGTATTGAACAAAGGAACATTTATTGAGCAGCTATTGTGTGACAGGCAGATCACTTAAACCAAAATTCCCATAATTTTTCTCGATACCACCCTAAAGAAATTATAAGATGAATAAAAGCTGCACTCATTAAGAATAGCATGAACAAGAATAAAAAGACTGAAAGAAAGAAAACAACAAAAAACCATGCCCTGGACTTTTCAGAAAAAAGCGGCCCCCCATGGACCCAGTCCTGTGTTCTCCAACCTGGGGGCTCTGCAGGATGCAGAGTGCGAGGAACTGCTGAGGCAGACAGAGGAGTATGAGGCCCTGAGATTTCTCAAGGACGGGAAAATTCAGGTGACCAAATCCAATGTATCTATCCTCCCAAAGCCAGCCAACAGCCCTTGTCCTCTTACAAAGCTTCCATTTCTGTTCAGGGTGTGCGATAGTTTAAAGTCATCGAAACTTCTCTATTTTCAGACCGTCTGCCAATACAAGAAACATAGAATGGGGTTTTGGGGATGTTTGAGTGAGACTGTTGATATATATATGGACAACATCAGATATGCGTGGGAACTTTTTCAAAACACACACAGTTGTCTCTTCTTGAACGACCTTGCCCTCGTTCTGACTACAACGCAGTTGAAAACAATTCTTACAAAGTGTAACAAACTGGTGGATTTGAAAATATTTCAGATGGACGTAGTGGTGTGGTGGTATTTCACAACTGGATCTACGGAACTAGAATCTCTTTGATTTGTAGCATTGGCATTTTTCTGTGGTGTCAGTGTTCCCACCGAGGCCGATTGCGTGCTACCAATCTACGGTCAACAAACATGAAATTGGGAAGGTGGGGAAATGCACACAATTATAAACTGAATATAAATAAATAAATGAATTTAAGAAATAAATGAAAAAAGAAAAATAAAAGAAAATAATTCTTCTAGGGGATAAAAAACTTCCAAAAAGTTAATGAGTAAACACTCATTCATATACATTCATTCAATGTATTCAACAAATGAATATTTTTGAGTAACTACTGTGTGACAGGTAGATATCTGAAAGCAAAGTTGTCTTATCTTTTCTCCATAATAACCCCCAAATTTAATAAGATGAATAAAAGCTACACTAATTAAGAATAGCATGAACAAGAATAAAAAGACTGAAAGAAAGAAAACAACACAAAACCATGCCCTGGCCTTTTCAGAAACCAGGGGCCCTGCAGTCCCCCAGTGCTGTCTGCTCCAAGCTGCAGGCTCTACAGGATGCCGAGTGCGAGGAACTGCTCAGGCAGACAGAGGAGTATGAGGCCCTGAGATTTCTCAAGGACGGGAAAATACAGGTGACCAAATCCAATGTGTCTATCCTCCCAAAGCCAGCAAACAGCCTGCCCTGAGTCCTCTTACAAAGCTTCCATTTCTGTTCCATGGTGTGGGATAGTTTAAAGACATCAAAACTTGTCTATTTTCAGACCATCTGCCAATACAGGAAACATAGAATGGGTTTTGGCGGATGTTTGAGTGAGACTGATGATACATATGTGTACAACGTCAGATTTGCGTGGGATCTTTTTCCAAATACACACAGCTGTCCCTTCTTGAACAACCTTGCCCTCGTTCTGACTCTAACCCAGTTGAAAACAACTCTTAGAAAGTAGAACAAATTGCTGGATTTTGAAATATTTGCGATGGACGTAGTAGTGTGGTGGTATTTCACAACTGGCTCTATGGAACTAGAAAACCTTTGATTTGTACCATTTGCAGTTTTTTGTGGTGTCAGTATTCCCACCAAGGCCAATTTCGTGCTACCACTCTACAGTCAACAAATATGGAATTGGGAAGGGGAGAAAATGCAGAAAATTGTAACTGAATAAAAATAAATAATTAAATTTAAAAAATAAAGAAAAGATGAGAAAAATAAAAGACAATATTTCTGTTAGGGTATAAAAAACTACCAAAAAGTGTTAAAGAGTCAAGACTCATTCATATACATTTATTCAATGTATTCAACAAATGAATATTTATTGAGCAGATATTGTGTGACAGCAGATATCTTAAACCAACATTCCCATAATTTTTCTCCAAAACACCCTAAAGAAATTATAAGATGAATAAAAGCTGCACTAATTAATAATAGCATGAAGAAGAATAAAAAGACTGAAAGAAAGAAAACAACACAAAACCATGCCCTGGCTTTTTCAGAAAACAGAGGCCCACAAGTCCCGCAGTGCTGTGTGCTCCAACCTGCGGGCTCTGCACGCTGCAGAGCGCTAAGAACTGCTGAGGCAGACAAAGGAGTATGAGGCACTGAGATTTCTCAAGGATGGGAAAAATCAGGGGAGCAAATCCTGTGTGTCTATCCTCCCAAAGGAAGCCAACAGCCCTGTGTCCTCTTCCAAAGTTTCCATTACTGTTCCATGGTGTAGGACAGCCTAAAGACATCAAAACGTCTCTATTTTCAAACCATCTGCCAATACAAGAAACATAGAATGGCGTTTTGGGGATGTTTGAGTGAGACTGGTGATATATTTGTGTACAACATCAGATTGCATGGGATCGTTTTCAAAATACCCACAGCTGTCTATTCTTGAACAACCTTGCCCTCGTTCTAACTCCAACCCAGTTTAAAAAAACTCTTAGAAAGTGGAACATACTGCTGGATTTGAAAATATTTGGGATGGACGTAGTGGTGTGGTGGTATTTCACGACTGCCTCTACGGAACTAGAAAATCTTTGATTTGTAGCTTTGGCAGTTTTCTGTGGTGTCAGTATTCCCATCGAGGCCGGTTCGTGCTACCAATCTATGGTCAACAAACATGAAATTGGGAAGGTGGGGAAATGCAGACAATTATAACTGAATAAAAATAAATAAATGAATTTAAGAAATAAATGAAAAAAGAAAAATAAAAGAAAATAATTCTGCTAGGGGTTAAAAATCTTCCAAAAATTTAATGAGTCAACACTCATTCATATACATTCATTCAATGTATTCAACAAATGAATATTTTTGAGTAGCTACTGTGTGACAGGTAGATATCTGAAAGCAAAGTTCTCTTATCTTTTCTCCATAATAACCCCCAAATTTAATAAGATGAATAAAAGCTACACTAATTAAGAATAGCATGAACAAGAATAAAAAGACTGACAGAAAGAAAACAACACAAAACCATGCCCTGGCCTTTTCAGAAACTAGGGGCCCCGCAGTCCCCCAGTGCTGTCTGCTCCAAGCTGCAGGCTCCACAGGATGCCGAGTGCGAGGAACTGCTCAGGCAGACAGAGGAGCATGAGGCCCTGAGATTTCTCAAGGACCGGAAAGTTCAGGTGAGCAGATCCTATGTGCCTATCCTCCCAAAGCCACCCAACATCCCTGTGACTTCTTACAAAGCTTCCATTTCTGTTCCATGGTGTGGGATAGTTTAAAGACATCAAAAGTTGTCTATTTTCAGACCTTCTTTCAATACAAGAAACATAGAATAGCGTTTGGGGGATGTTTGAGTGAGACTGATGATACATATGTGTACAACATCAGATTTGCGTGGGATCGTTTTCAAAATACCCACAGCTGTCTCTTCTTGAACAACATTGCCCTCCTTCTGACTCCAACCCAGTTTAAAACAACTCTTAGAAAGTGGAACATACTGCTGGATTTGAAAATATTTGGAATGGACGTAGCCGTGTGGTGGTATTTCACAACTGGCTCTACGGAACTAGAAAATCTTTGATTTGTAGCATTGGCATTTTTCTGTGGTGTCAGTGTTCCCACCGAGGACGATTGCGTGCTACCAATCTACGGTCCACAAATATGGAATTGGGAAGGGGAGAAATGCAGACAAGTGTACCTGAATAAAAATAAATAATTAAATTTAAAAAATAAATGATCAGAAAAATAAAAGACAAAATTTCTGCTAGGGTATAAAAATCTTCAAAAAAGTGTCAAAGAGTCAAGACTCATTCATATACATTCATTCAATTTATTCAACAAATGAATATTTATTGAGCAGATATTGTGTGAGAGGAAGATATCTTAACCCAACATTCCCATAATTTTTCTCCATCACACGCTAAAGAATTTATAAGATGAATAAAAGCTGCACTAATTAATAATAGCATGAACAAGAATAAAAAGACTGAAAGAAAGAAAACAACACAAAACCATGCCCTGGCTTTTTCAGAAAACAGTGGCCCGCAAGTCCCGCAGTGCTGTGTGCCCCAACCTGCGGGCTCTGCACGATGCAGAGCGCAAAGAACTGCTGAGGCAGACAAAGGAGTATGAGGCCCTGAGATTTCTCAAGGACCGGAAAGTTCAGGTGAGCAGATCCTATGTGCCTATCCTCCCAAAGCCACCCAACAACCCTGTGACCTCTTACAAAGCTTCCATTTCTGTTCCATGGTGTGAGATAGTTTAAAGGCATCAAAACTTGTCTATTTTCAGACCATCTGCCAATACAAGAAACATAGAATGGGGTTTGGGGTATGTTTGAGTGAGACTGATGATATATATGTGTACAACGTCAGATTTACGTGGGATCGTTTTCAAAATACCCACAGCTGTCCCTTCTTGAACATCCTTGCCCTCGTTCTGAATCCAACCCAGTTTAAAACAACTCATAGAAAGTGGAACATACAGCTGGATTTGAAAATATTTGAGATGGACGTAGCGGTGTGGTGGTATTTCACAACTGGCTCCACGGAACTAGAAAATCTTTGATTTGTAGCATTGGCAGTTTTCTGTGGTGTCAGTATTCCCACAGAGGCCGATTTCGTGCTACCAATCTATCTTCAACAAACATGAAATTGGGAAGGTGGGGAAATGCAGACAATTATAACTGAAAAAATAAATAAATGAATTTAAGAAATAAATGAAAAAAGAAAAATAAAAGAAAATAATTCTGCTAGGGGTTAAAAATCTTCCAAAAATTTAATGAGTCAACACTCATTCATATACATTCATTCAATGTATTCAACAAATGAATATTTTTGAGTAGCTACTGTGTGACAGGTAGATATCTGAAGGCAAAGTTCTCTTATCTTTTCTCCATAATAACCCCAAAATTTAATAAGATGAATAAAAGCTACACTAATTAAGAATAGCATGAACAAGAATAAAAAGACTGAAAGAAAGAAAACAACACAAAACCATGCCCTGGCCTTTTCAGAAACCAGGGGCCCCGCAGTCCCCCAGTGCTGTCTGCTCCAAGCTGCAGGCTCTACAGGATGCCGAGTGCGAGGAACTGCTCAGGCAGACAGAGGAGTATGAGGCCCTGAGATTTCTCAAGGACCGGAAAGTTCAGGTGAGCAGATCCTATGTGCCTATCCTCCCAAAGCCACCCAACAGCCCTGTGTCCTCTTACAAAGCTTCCATTTCTGTTCCATGGTGTGGGATAGTTTAAAGACATCAAAAGTTGTCTATTTTCAGACCATCTGCCAATATAAGAAACATAGAATGGGGTTTGGGGGATGTTTGAGTGAGACTGATGATATATATGTGTACAACATCAGATTTGCGTGGGATCGTTTTCCAAATACACACAGCTGTCCCTTCTTGAACAACCTTGCCCTCGTTCTGACTGTAATCAAGTTGAAAACAACTCTTAGAAAGTGGAACAAATTGCTGGATTTTGAAATATTTGCGATGGACGTAGTAGTGTGGTGGTATTTCACAACTGGCTCTATGGAACTAGAAAACCTTTGATTTGTACCATTTGCAGTTTTTTGTGGTGTCAGTATTCCCACCAAAGCCAATTTCGTGCTACCACTCCACAGTCAGCAAATATGGAATTGGGAAGGGGAGAAAATGCAGAAAATTGTAACTGAATAAAAATAAATAATTAAATTTAAAAAATAAATAAAAGATGAGAAAAATAACAGACAAAATTTCTGCTAGGGTACAAAAAACTACCAAAAAGTGTTAAAGAGTCAAGACTCATTCATATACATTCATTCAATGTATTCAACAAATGAATATTTATTGAGCAGATATTGTGTGACAGCAGATATCTTAAACCAACATTCCCATAATTTTTCTCCAAAACACCCTAAAGAAATTATAAGATGAATAAAAGCTGCACTAATTAATAATAGCATGAAGAAGAATAAAAAGACTGAAAGAAAGAAAACAACAAAAAACCATGCCCTGGCTTTCTCAGAAAACAGAGGCCCACAAGTCCCGCAGTGCTGTGTGCTCCAACCTGCGGGCTCTGCACGCTGCAGATCGCAAAGAACTGCTGAGGCAGACAAAGGAGTATGAGGCACTGAGATTTCTCAAGGATGGGAAAAATCAGGGGAGCAAATCCTGTGTGTCTATCCTCCCAAAGGAAGCCAACAGCCCTGTGTCCTCTTCCAAAGTTTCCATTACTGTTCCATGGTGTAGGACAGCTTAAAGACATCAAAACGTCTCTATTTTCAAACCATCTGCCAATACAAGAAACATAGAATGGGGTTTTGGGGATGTTTGAGTGAGACTGGTGATATATTTGTGTACAACATCAGATTGCATGGGATCGTTTTCAAAATACCCACAGCTGTCTATTCTTGAACAACCTTGCCCTCGTTCTAACTCCAACCCAGTTTAAAAAAACTCTTAGAAAGTGGAACATACTGCTGGATTTGAAAATATTTGGGATGGACGTAGTGGTGTGGTGGTATTTCACGACTGCCTCTACGGAACTAGAAAATCTTTGACTTGTAGCTTTGGCAGTTTTCTGTGGTGTCAGTATTCCCACCGAGGCCGGTTCGTGCTGCCAATCTATGGTCAACAAACATGAAATTGGGAAGGTGGGGAAATGCAGACAATTATAACTGAATAAAAATAAAGAAATGAATTTAAGAAATAAATGAAAAAAGAAAAATAAAAGAAAATAATTCTGCTAGGGGTTAAAAATCTTCCAAAAATTTAATGAGTCAACACTCATTCATATACATTCATTCAATGTATTCAACAAATGAATATTTTTGAGTAGCTACTGTGTGACAGGTAGATATCTGAAAGCAAAGTTCTCTTATCTTTTCTCCATAATAACCCCCAAATTTAATAAGATGAATAAAAGCTACACTAATTAAGAATAGCATGAACAAGAATAAAAAGACTGACAGAAAGAAAACAACACAAAACCATGCCCTGGCCTTTTCAGAAACCAGGGGCCCCGCAGTCCCCCAGTGCTGTCTGCTCCAAGCTGCAGGCTCCACAGGATGCCGAGTGCGAGGAACTGCTCAGGCAGACAGAGGAGCATGAGGCCCTGAGATTTCTCAAGGACCGGAAAGTTCAGGTGAGCAGATCCTATGTGCCTATCCTCCCAAAGCCACCCAACATCCCTGTGACTTCTTACAAAGCTTCCATTTCTGTTCCATGGTGTGGGATAGTTTAAAGACATCAAAAGTTGTCTATTTTCAGACCTTCTGTCAATACAAGAAACATAGAATAGGGTTTGGGGGATGTTTGAGTGAGACTGATGATACATATGTGTACAACATCAGATTTGCGTGGGATCGTTTTCAAAATACCCACAGCTGTCTCTTCTTGAACAACATTGCCCTCGTTCTGACTCCAACCCAGTTTAAAACAACTCTTAGAAAGTGGAACATACTGCTGGATTTGAAAATATTTGGAATGGACGTAGCCGTGTGGTGGTATTTCACAACTGGCTCTACGGAACTAGAAAATCTTTGATTTGTAGCATTGGCATTTTTCTGTGGTGTCAGTGTTCCCACCGAGGACGATTGCGTGCTACCAATCTACGGTCCACAAATATGGAATTGGGAAGGGGAGAAATGCAGACAAGTGTACCTGAATAAAAATTAATAATTAAATTTAAAAAATAAATGATCAGAAAAATAAAAGACAAAATTTCTGCTAGGGTATAAAAATCTTCAAAAAAGTGTCAAAGAGTCAAGACTCATTCATATACATTCATTCAATTTATTCAACAAATGAATATTTATTGAGCAGATATTGTGTGAGAGGAAGATATCTTAACCCAACATTCCCATAATTTTTCTCCATCACACGCTAAAGAATTTATAAGATGAATAAAAGCTGCACTAATTAATAATAGCATGAACAAGAATAAAAAGCCTGAAAGAAAGAAAACAACACAAAACCATGCCCTGGCTTTTTCAGAAAACAGTGGCCCGCAAGTCCCGCAGTGCTGTGTGCCCCAACCTGCGGGCTCTGCACGATGCAGAGCGCAAAGAACTGCTGAGGCAGACAAAGGAGTATGAGGCCCTGAGATTTCTCAAGGACCGGAAAGTTCAGGTGAGCAGATCCTATGTGCCTATCCTCCCAAAGCCACCCAACAACCCTGTGACCTCTTACAAAGCTTCCATTTCTGTTCCATGGTGTGAGATAGTTTAAAGGCATCAAAACTTGTCTATTTTCAGACCATCTGCCAATACAAGAAACATAGAATGGGGTTTGGGGTATGTTTGAGTGAGACTGATGATATATATGTGTACAACGTCAGATTTACGTGGGATCGTTTTCAAAATACCCACAGCTGTCCCTTCTTGAACATCCTTGCCCTCGTTCTGAATCCAACCCAGTTTAAAACAACTCATAGAAAGTGGAAAATACAGCTGGATTTGAAAATATTTGGGATGGACGTAGCGGTGTGGTGGTATTTCACAACTGGCTCCACGGAACTAGAAAATCTTTGATTTGTAGCATTGGCAGTTTTCTGTGGTGTCAGTATTCCCACAGAGGCCGATTTCGTGCTACCAATCTATCTTCAACAAACATGAAATTGGGAAGGTGGGGAAATGCAGACAATTATAACTGAAAAAATAAATAAATGAATTTAAGAAATAAATAAAAAAAGAAAAATAAAAGAAAATAATTCTGCTAGGGGTTAAAAATCTTCCAAAAATTTAATGAGTCAACACTCATTCATATACATTCATTCAATGTATTCAACAAATGAATATTTTTGAGTAGCTACTGTGTGACAGGTAGATATCTGAAGGCAAAGTTCTCTTATCTTTTCTCCATAATAACCCCAAAATTTAATAAGATGAATAAAAGCTACACTAATTAAGAATAGCATGAACAAGAATAAAAAGACTGAAAGAAAGAAAACAACACAAAACCATGCCCTGGCCTTTTCAGAAACCAGGGGCCCCGCAGTCCCCCAGTGCTGTCTGCTCCAAGCTGCAGGCTCTACAGGATGCCGAGTGCGAGGAACTGCTCAGGCAGACAGAGGAGTATGAGGCCCTGAGATTTCTCAAGGACCGGAAAGTTCAGGTGAGCAGATCCTATGTGCCTATCCTCCCAAAGCCACCCAACAGCCCTGTGTCCTCTTACAAAGCTTCCATTTCTGTTCCATGGTGTGGGATAGTTTAAAGACATCAAAAGTTGTCTATTTTCAGACCATCTGCCAATATAAGAAACATAGAATGGGGTTTGGGGGATGTTTGAGTGAGACTGATGATATATATGTGTACAACATCAGATTTGCGTGGGATCGTTTTCCAAATACACACAGCTGTCCCTTCTTGAACAACCTTGCCCTCGTTCTGACTGTAATCAAGTTGAAAACAACTCTTAGAAAGTGGAACAAATTGCTGGATTTTGAAATATTTGCGATGGACGTAGTAGTGTGGTGGTATTTCACAACTGGCTCTATGGAACTAGAAAACCTTTGATTTGTACCATTTGCAGTTTTTTGTGGTGTCAGTATTCCCACCAAAGCCAATTTCGTGCTACCACTCCACAGTCAGCAAATATGGAATTGGGAAGGGGAGAAAATGCAGAAAATTGTAACTGAATAAAAATAAATAATTAAATTTAAAAAATAAATAAAAGATGAGAAAAATAACAGACAAAATTTCTGCTAGGGTACAAAAAACTACCAAAAAGTGTTAAAGAGTCAAGACTCATTCATATACATTCATTCAATGTATTCAACAAATGAATATTTATTGAGCAGATATTGTGTGACAGCAGATATCTTAAACCAACATTCCCATAATTTTTCTCCAAAACACCCTAAAGAAATTATAAGATGAATAAAAGCTGCACTAATTAATAATAGCATGAAGAAGAATAAAAAGACTGAAAGAAAGAAAACAACAAAAAACCATGCCCTGGCTTTCTCAGAAAACAGAGGCCCACAAGTCCCGCAGTGCTGTGTGCTCCAACCTGCGGGCTCTGCACGCTGCAGATCGCAAAGAACTGCTGAGGCAGACAAAGGAGTATGAGGCACTGAGATTTCTCAAGGATGGGAAAAATCAGGGGAGCAAATCCTGTGTGTCTATCCTCCCAAAGGAAGCCAACAGCCCTGTGTCCTCTTCCAAAGTTTCCATTACTGTTCCATGGTGTAGGACAGCTTAAAGACATCAAAACGTCTCTATTTTCAAACCATCTGCCAATACAAGAAACATAGAATGGGGTTTTGGGGATGTTTGAGTGAGACTGGTGATATATTTGTGTACAACATCAGATTGCATGGGATCGTTTTCAAAATACCCACAGCTGTCTATTCTTGAACAACCTTGCCCTCGTTCTAACTCCAACCCAGTTTAAAAAAACTCTTAGAAAGTGGAACATACTGCTGGATTTGAAAATATTTGGGATGGACGTAGTGGTGTGGTGGTATTTCACGACTGCCTCTACGGAACTAGAAAATCTTTGACTTGTAGCTTTGGCAGTTTTCTGTGGTGTCAGTATTCCCACCGAGGCCGGTTCGTGCTGCCAATCTATGGTCAACAAACATGAAATTGGGAAGGTGGGGAAATGCAGACAATTATAACTGAATAAAAATAAAGAAATGAATTTAAGAAATAAATGAAAAAAGAAAAATAAAAGAATATAATTCTGCTAGGGGTTAAAAATCTTCCAAAAATTTAATGAGTCAACACTCATTCATATACATTCATTCAATGTATTCAACAAATGAATATTTTTGAGTAGCTACTGTGTGACAGGTAGATATCTGAAAGCAAAGATCTCTTATCTTTTCTCCATAATAACCCCCAAATTTAATAAGATGAATAAAAGCTACACTAATTAAGAATAGCATGAACAAGAATAAAAAGACTGACAGAAAGAAAACAACACAAAACCATGCCCTGGCCTTTTCAGAAACCAGGGGCCCCGCAGTCCCCCAGTGCTGTCTGCTCCAAGCTGCAGGCTCTACAGGATGCCGAGTGCGAGGAACTGCTCAGGCAGACAGAGGAGTATGAGGCCCTGAGATTTCTCAAGGACCGGAAAGTTCAGGTGAGCAGATCCTATGTGCCTATCCTCCCAAAGCCACCCAACAGCCCTGTGTCCTCTTACAAAGCTTCCATTTCTGTTCCATGGTGTGGGATAGTTTAAAGACATCAAAAGTTGTCTATTTTCAGACCATCTGCCAATATAAGAAACATAGAATGGGGTTTGGGGGATGTTTGAGTGAGACTGATGATATATATGTGTACAACATCAGATTTGCGTGGGATCGTTTTCCAAATACACACAGCTGTCCCTTCTTGAACAACCTTGCCCTCGTTCTGACTGTAATCAAGTTGAAAACAACTCTTAGAAAGTGGAACAAATTGCTGGATTTTGAAATATTTGCGATGGACGTAGTAGTGTGGTGGTATTTCACAACTGGCTCTATGGAACTAGAAAACCTTTGATTTGTACCATTTGCAGTTTTTTGTGGTGTCAGTATTCCCACCAAAGCCAATTTCGTGCTACCACTCCACAGTCTGCAAATATGGAATTGGGAAGGGGAGAAAATGCAGAAAATTGTAACTGAATAAAAATAAATAATTAAATTTAAAAAATAAATAAAAGATGAGAAAAATAACAGACAAAATTTCTGCTAGGGTACAAAAAACTACCAAAAAGTGTTAAAGAGTCAAGACTCATTCATATACATTCATTCAATGTATTCAACAAATGAATATTTATTGAGCAGATATTGTGTGACAGCAGATATCTTAAACCAACATTCCCATAATTTTTCTCCAAAACACCCTAAAGAAATTATAAGATGAATAAAAGCTGCACTAATTAATAATAGCATGAAGAAGAATAAAAAGACTGAAAGAAAGAAAACAACAAAAAACCATGCCCTGGCTTTCTCAGAAAACAGAGGCCCACAAGTCCCGCAGTGCTGTGTGCTCCAACCTGCGGGCTCTGCACGCTGCAGATCGCAAAGAACTGCTGAGGCAGACAAAGGAGTATGAGGCACTGAGATTTCTCAAGGATGGGAAAAATCAGGGGAGCAAATCCTGTGTGTCTATCCTCCCAAAGGAAGCCAACAGCCCTGTGTCCTCTTCCAAAGTTTCCATTACTGTTCCATGGTGTAGGACAGCTTAAAGACATCAAAACGTCTCTATTTTCAAACCATCTGCCAATACAAGAAACATAGAATGGGGTTTTGGGGATGTTTGAGTGAGACTGGTGATATATTTGTGTACAACATCAGATTGCATGGGATCGTTTTCAAAATACCCACAGCTGTCTATTCTTGAACAACCTTGCCCTCGTTCTAACTCCAACCCAGTTTAAAAAAACTCTTAGAAAGTGGAACATACTGCTGGATTTGAAAATATTTGGGATGGACGTAGTGGTGTGGTGGTATTTCACGACTGCCTCTACGGAACTAGAAAATCTTTGACTTGTAGCTTTGGCAGTTTTCTGTGGTGTCAGTATTCCCACCGAGGCCGGTTCGTGCTGCCAATCTATGGTCAACAAACATGAAATTGGGAAGGTGGGGAAATGCAGACAATTATAACTGAATAAAAATAAAGAAATGAATTTAAGAAATAAATGAAAAAAGAAAAATAAAAGAAAATAATTCTGCTAGGGGTTAAAAATCTTCCAAAAATTTAATGAGTCAACACTCATTCATATACATTCATTCAATGTATTCAACAAATGAATATTTTTGAGTAGCTACTGTGTGACAGGTAGATATCTGAAAGCAAAGTTCTCTTATCTTTTCTCCATAATAACCCCAAAATTTAATAAGATGAATAAAAGCTACACTAATTAAGAATAGCATGAACAAGAATAAAAAGACTGACAGAAAGAAAACAACACAAAACCATGCCCTGGCCTTTTCAGAAACCAGGGGCCCCGCAGTCCCCCAGTGCTGTCTGCTCCAAGCTGCAGGCTCCACAGGATGCCGAGTGCGAGGAACTGCTCAGGCAGACAGAGGAGCATGAGGCCCTGAGATTTCTCAAGGACCGGAAAGTTCAGGTGAGCAGATCCTATGTGCCTATCCTCCCAAAGCCACCCAACATCCCTGTGACTTCTTACAAAGCTTCCATTTCTGTTCCATGGTGTGGGATAGTTTAAAGACATCAAAAGTTGTCTATTTTCAGACCTTCTGTCAATACAAGAAACATAGAATAGGGTTTGGGGGATGTTTGAGTGAGACTGATGATACATATGTGTACAACATCAGATTTGCGTGGGATCGTTTTCAAAATACCCACACCTGTCTCTTCTTGAACAACATTGCCCTCCTTCTGACACCAACCCAGTTTAAAACAACTCTTAGAAAGTGGAACATACTGCTGGATTTGAAAATATTTGGAATGGACGTAGCCGTGTGGTGGTATTTCACAACTGGCTCTACGGAACTAGAAAATCTTTGATTTGTAGCATTGGCATTTTTCTGTGGTGTCAGTGTTCCCACCGAGGACGATTGCGTGCTACCAATCTACAGTCCACAAATATGGAATTGGGAAGGGGAGAAATGCAGACAAGTGTACCTGAATAAAAATAAATAATTAAATTTAAAAAATAAATGATCAGAAAAATAAAAGACAAAATTTCTGCTAGGGTATAAAAATCTTCAAAAAAGTGTCAAAGAGTCAAGACTCATTCATATACATTCATTCAATTTATTCAACAAATGAATATTCATTGAGCAGATATTGTGTGAGAGGAAGATATCTTAACCCAACATTCCCATAATTTTTCTCCATCACACGCTAAAGAATTTATAAGATGAATAAAAGCTGCACTAATTAATAATAGCATGAACAAGAATAAAAAGCCTGAAAGAAAGAAAACAACACAAAACCATGCCCTGGCTTTTTCAGAAAACAGTGGCCCGCAAGTCCCGCAGTGCTGTGTGCCCCAACCTGCGGGCTCTGCACGATGCAGAGCGCAAAGAACTGCTGAGGCAGACAAAGGAGTATGAGGCCCTGAGATTTCTCAAGGACCGGAAAGTTCAGGTGAGCAGATCCTATGTGCCTATCCTCCCAAAGCCACCCAACAACCCTGTGACCTCTTACAAAGCTTCCATTTCTGTTCCATGGTGTGAGATAGTTTAAAGGCATCAAAACTTGTCTATTTTCAGACCATCTGCCAATACAAGAAACATAGAATGGGGTTTGGGGTATGTTTGAGTGAGACTGATGATATATATGTGTACAACGTCAGATTTACGTGGGATCGTTTTCAAAATACCCACAGCTGTCCCTTCTTGAACATCCTTGCCCTCGTTCTGAATCCAACCCAGTTTAAAACAACTCATAGAAAGTGGAACATACAGCTGGATTTGAAAATATTTGGGATGGACGTAGCGGTGTGGTGGTATTTCACAACTGGCTCCACGGAACTAGAAAATCTTTGATTTGTAGCATTGGCAGTTTTCTGTGGTGTCAGTATTCCCACAGAGGCCGATTTCGTGCTACCAATCTATCTTCAACAAACATGAAATTGGGAAGGTGGGGAAATGCAGACAATTATAACTGAAAAAATAAATAAATGAATTTAAGAAATAAATAAAAAAGAAAAATAAAAGAAAATAATTCTGCTAGGGGTTAAAAATCTTCCAAAAATTTAATGAGTCAACACTCATTCATATACATTCATTCAATGTATTCAACAAATGAATATTTTTGAGTAGCTACTGTGTGACAGGTAGATATCTGAAGGCAAAGTTCTCTTATCTTTTCTCCATAATAACCCCAAAATTTAATAAGATGAATAAAAGCTACACTAATTAAGAATAGCATGAACAAGAATAAAAAGACTGAAAGAAAGAAAACAACACAAAACCATGCCCTGGCCTTTTCAGAAACCAGGGGCCCCGCAGTCCCCCAGTGCTGTCTGCTCCAAGCTGCAGGCTCTACAGGATGCCGAATGCGAGGAACTGCTCAGGCAGACAGAGGAGTATGAGGCCCTGAGATTTCTCAAGGACCGGAAAGTTCAGGTGAGCAGATCCTATGTACCTATCCTCCCAAAGCCACCCAACAGCCCTGTGTCCTCTTACAAAGCTTCCATTTCTGTTCCATGGTGTGGGATAGTTTAAAGACATCAAAAGTTGTCTATTTTCAGACCATCTGCCAATATAAGAAACATAGAATGGGGTTTGGGGGATGTTTGAGTGAGACTGATGATATATATGTGTACAACATCAGATTTGCGTGGGATCGTTTTCCAAATACACACAGCTGTCCCTTCTTGAACAACCTTGCCCTCGTTCTGACTGTAATCAAGTTGAAAACAACTCTTAGAAAGTGGAACAAATTGCTGGATTTTGAAATATTTGCGATGGACGTAGTAGTGTGGTGGTATTTCACAACTGGCTCTATGGAACTAGAAAACCTTTGATTTGTACCATTTGCAGTTTTTTGTGGTGTCAGTATTCCCACCAAAGCCAATTTCGTGCTACCACTCCACAGTCTGCAAATATGGAATTGGGAAGGGGAGAAAATGCAGAAAATTGTAACTGAATAAAAATAAATAATTAAATTTAAAAAATAAATAAAAGATGAGAAAAATAACAGACAAAATTTCTGCTAGGGTACAAAAAACTACCAAAAAGTGTTAAAGAGTCAAGACTCATTCATATACATTCATTCAATGTATTCAACAAATGAATATTTATTGAGCAGATATTGTGTGACAGCAGATATCTTAAACCAACATTCCCATAATTTTTCTCCAAAACACCCTAAAGAAATTATAAGATGAATAAAAGCTGCACTAATTAATAATAGCATGAAGAAGAATAAAAAGACTGAAAGAAAGAAAACAACAAAAAACCATGCCCTGGCTTTTTCAGAAAACAGAGGCCCACAAGTCCTACAGTGCTGTGTGCTCCAACCTGCGGGCTCTGCACGCTGCAGAGCGCAAAGAACTGCTGAGGCAGACAAAGGAGTATGAGGCACTGAGATTTCTCAAGGATGGGAAAAATCAGGGGAGCAAATCCTGTGTGTCTATCCTCCCAAAGGAAGCCAACAGCCCTGTGTCCTCTTCCAAAGTTTCCATTACTGTTCCATGGTGTAGGACAGCTTAAAGACATCAAAACGTCTCTATTTTCAAACCATCTGCCAATACAAGAAACATAGAATGGGGTTTTGGGGATGTTTGAGTGAGACTGGTGATATATTTGTGTACAACATCAGATTGCATGGGATCGTTTTCAAAATACCCACAGCTGTCTATTCTTGAACAACCTTGCCCTCGTTCTAACTCCAACCCAGTTTAAAAAAACTCTTAGAAAGTGGAACATACTGCTGGATTTGAAAATATTTGGGATGGACGTAGTGGTGTGGTGGTATTTCACGACTGCCTCTACGGAACTAGAAAATCTTTGACTTGTAGCTTTGGCAGTTTTCTGTGGTGTCAGTATTCCCACCGAGGCCGGTTCGTGCTGCCAATCTATGGTCAACAAACATGAAATTGGGAAGGTGGGGAAATGCAGACAATTATAACTGAATAAAAATAAAGAAATGAATTTAAGAAATAAATGAAAAAAGAAAAATAAAAGAAAATAATTCTGCTAGGGGTTAAAAATCTTCCAAAAATTTAATGAGTCAACACTCATTCATATACATTCATTCAATGTATTCAACAAATGAATATTTTTGAGTAGCTACTGTGTGACAGGTAGATATCTGAAAGCAAAGTTCTCTTATCTTTTCTCCATAATAACCCCAAAATTTAATAAGATGAATAAAAGCTACACTAATTAAGAATAGCATGAACAAGAATAAAAAGACTGACAGAAAGAAAACAACACAAAACCATGCCCTGGCCTTTTCAGAAACCAGGGGCCCCCCAGTCCCCCAGTGCTGTCTGCTCCAAGCTGCAGGCTCCACAGGATGCCGAGTGCGAGGAACTGCTCAGGCAGACAGAGGAGCATGAGGCCCTGAGATTTCACAAGGACCGGAAAGTTCAGGTGAGCAGATCCTATGTGCCTATCCTCCCAAAGCCACCCAACATCCCTGTGACTTCTTACAAAGCTTCCATTTCTGTTCCATGGTGTGGGATAGTTTAAAGACATCAAAAGTTGTCTATTTTCAGACCTTCTGTCAATACAAGAAACATAGAATAGGGTTTGGGGGATGTTTGAGTGAGACTGATGATACATATGTGTACAACATCAGATTTGCGTGGGATCGTTTTCAAAATACCCACACCTGTCTCTTCTTGAACAACATTGCCCTCCTTCTGACTCCAACCCAGTTTAAAACAACTCTTAGAAAGTGGAACATACTGCTGGATTTGAAAATATTTGGAATGGACGTAGCCGTGTGGTGGTATTTCACAACTGGCTCTACGGAACTAGAAAATCTTTGATTTGTAGCATTGGCATTTTTCTGTGGTGTCAGTGTTCCCACCGAGGACGATTGCGTGCTACCAATCTACGGTCCACAAATATGGAATTGGGAAGGGGAGAAATGCAGACAAGTGTACCTGAATAAAAATTAATAATTAAATTTAAAAAATAAATGATCAGAAAAATAAAAGACAAAATTTCTGCTAGGGTATAAAAATCTTCAAAAAAGTGTCAAAGAGTCAAGACTCATTCATATACATTCATTCAATTTATTCAACAAATGAATATTTATTGAGCAGATATTGTGTGAGAGGAAGATATCTTAACCCAACATTCCCATAATTTTTCTCCACTACACCCTAAAGAAATATAAGATGAATAAAACCAGCACTAATTAATAATAGCATGAACAAGAATAAAAAGACTGAAAGAAAGAAAACAACACAAAACCATGCCCTGGCTTTTTCAGAAAACAGTGGCCCGCAAGTCCCGCAGTGCTGTGTGCCCCAACCTGCGGGCTCTGCACGATGCAGAGCGCAAAGAACTGCTGAGGCAGACACAGGAGTATGAGGCCCTGAGATTTCTCAAGGACCGGAAAGTTCAGGTGAGCAGATCCTATGTGCCTATCCTCCCAAAGCCACCCAACAACCCTGTGACCTCTTACAAAGCTTCCATTTCTGTTCCATGGTGTGGGATAGTTTAAAGACATCAAAAGTTGTCTATTTTCAGACCATCTGCCAATATAAGAAACATAGAATGGGGTTTTGGGGATGTTTGAGAGAGACTGGTGATATATTTGTGTACAACATCAGATTGCATGGGATCGTTTTCAAAATACCCACAGCTGTCTCTTCTTGAACAACCTTGCCCTGGTTCTGACTCCAACGCCGTTGAAAACAATTCTTACAAAGTGTAACAAACTGGTGGATTTGAAAATATTTGGGATGGACGTAGTGGTGTGGTGGTATTTCACGACTGCCTCTACGGAACTAGAAAATCTTTGATTTGTAGCATTGGCAGTTTTCTGTGGTGTCAGTGTTCCCACCGAGGCCGGTTCGTGCTACCAATCTATGGTCAACAAACATGAAATTGGGAAGGTGGGGAAATGCAGACAATTATAACTGAATAAAAATAAATAAATGAATTTAGAAATAAATGAAAAAAGAAAAATAAAAGAAAATAATTCTGCTAGGGGTTAAAAAACTTCCAAAAAGTTAATGAGTCAACACTCATTCATATACATTCATTCAATGTATTCAACAAATGAACATTTGTTGAGCAGCTATTGTGTGACAGGCAGATCACTTAAACCAAAATTCCCATAATTTTTCTCCATACCACCCTAAAGAAATTATAAGATGAATAAAAGCTGCACTAATTAATAATAGCATGAAGAAGAATAAAAAGACTGAAAGAAAGAAAACAACACAAGACCATGCCCTGGCCTTTTCAGAAAACAGCGGCCCCCCAGGGACCCAGTGCTGTCTGCTCCAACCTGCGGGCTCTGCAGGATGCAGAGTGCGAGGAACTGCTGAGGCAGACAAAGGAGTATGAGGCCCTGAGATTTCTCAAGGATGGGAAAATTCAGGTGAGCAGATCCTATGTGCCTATCCTCCCAAAGCCACCCAACAGCTCTGTGTCCTCTTACAAAGCTTCCATTTCTGTTCCATGGTGTGGGATAGTTTAAAGTCATCAAAACTTGTCTATTTTCAGACCATCTGCCAATACAAGAAACATAGAATGGGGTTTTGGGTATGTTTGAGTGAGACTGTTGATATATATATATATGGACAACATCAGATATGTGTGGGAACTTTTTCAAAACACACACAGCTGTCTCTTCTTGAACAACCTTGCTCTCGTTCTGACTCCAACGCCGTTGAAAACAATTCTTACAAAGTGTAACAAACTGGTGGATTTGAAAATATTTGGGATGGACGTAGTAGTGTGGTGGTATTTCACAACTGCCTCTACGGAACTAGAAAATCTTTGATTTGTAGCATTGGCAGTTTTCTGTGGTGTCAGTATTCCCACCGAGGCCGGTTCGTGCTACCAATCTATGGTCAACAAACATGAAATTGGGAAGGTGGGGAAATGCAGACAATTATAACTGAATAAAAATAAATAAATGAATTTGAGAAATAAATGAAAAAAGAAAAATAAAATAAAATAATTCTGCTAGGGTTTAAAAAACTTCCAAAAAGTTAATGAGTCAACACTCATTCATATACATTCATTCAATGTATTCAACAAATGAATATTTTTGAGTAGCTACTGTGTGACATGTAGATATCTGAAAGCAAAGTTCTCTTATCTTTTCTCCAAAATAAACCCAAAATTTAATAAGATGAATAAAAGCTACACTAATTAAGAATAGCATGAACAAGAATAAAAAGACTGAAAGAAAGAAAACAACACAAAACCGTGCCCTGGCCTTTTCAGAAACCAGGGGCCCCGCAGTCCCCCAGTGCTGTCTGCTCCAAGCTGCAGGCTCTACAGGATGCCGAGTGCGAGGAACTGCTCAGGCAGACAGAGGAGTATGAGGCCCTGAGATTTCTCAAGGACCGGAAAGTTCAGGTGAGCAGATCCTATGTGCCTATCCTCCCAAAGCCACCCAACAGCCCTGTGTCCTGTTACAAAGCTTCCATTTCTGTTCCATGGTGTGGGATAGTTTAAAGACATCAAAACTTGTCTATTTTCAGGCCATCTGCCAATACAAGAAACATAGAATGGGGTTTGGGGGATGTTTGAGTGAGACTGATGATACATATGTGTACAACATCAGATTTGCGTGGGATCTTTTTCCAAATACACACAGCTGTCCCTTCTTGAACAACCTTGCCCTCGTTCTGACTCTAACCCAGTTGAAAACAACTCTTAGAAAGTGGAACAAGTTGCTGGATTTTGAAATATTTGCGATGGACGTAGTAGTGTGGTGGTATTTCACAACTGGCTCTATGGAACTAGAAAACCTTTGATTTGTACCATTTGCAGTTTTTTGTGGTGTCAGTATTCCCACCAAGGCCAATTTCGTGCTACCACTCTACAGTCAGCAAATATGGAATTGGGAAGGGGAGAAAATGCAGAAAATTGTAACTGAATAAAAATAAATAATTAAATTTAAAAAATAAATAAAAGATGAGAAAAATAACAGACAAAATTTCTGCTAGGGTACAAAAAACTACCAAAAAGTGTTAAAGAGTCAAGATTCATTCATATACATTCATTCAATGTATTCAACAAATGAACATTTATTGAGCAGCTATTGTGTGACAGGCAGATCACTTAAACCAAAATTCCCATAATTTTTCTCCATACCACCCTAAAGAAATTATAAGATGAATAAAAGCTGCACTAATTAAGAATAGCATGAAGAAGAATAAAAAGACTGAAAGAAAGAAAACAACAAAAAACCATGCCCTGGCTTTTTCAGAAAACAGTGGCCCGCAAGTCCCGTAGTGCTGTGTGCTCCAACCTGCAGGCTCTGCACGATGCAGAGGGCAAAGAACTGCTGAGGCAGACACAGGAGTATGAGGCACTGAGATTTCTCAAGGACCGGAAAGTTCAGGTGAGCATATCCTATGTGTCTATCCTCCCAAGCAAGCCAACAGCCCTGTGTCCTCTTCCAAAGATTCCATTACTGTTCCATGGTGTAGGATAGCTTAAAGACATCAAAACGTCTCTATTTTCAAACCAAAGCCAATATAAGAAACATAGAATGGGGTTATGGGGATGTTTGAGTGACAATGGTGATATATTTGTGTACAACATCAGATTGCGTGGGATGTTTTTCAAAATACACACAGCTGTCCCTTCTTGAACAACCTTGCCCTCGTTTGACTCCAACCCAGTTTAAAACAACTCTTAGAAAGTGGAACATACTGCTGGATTTGAAAATATTTGGGATGGACGTAGCGGTGTGGTGGTATTTCACAACTGGATCTACGGAACTAGAAAATCTTTGATTTGTAGCATTGGTAGTTTTCTGTGGTGTCAATATTCCCACCCAGGCCCATTTCCTGCTACCAATCTATGGTCAACAAACATGAAATTGGGAACGTGGGAAAATGCAGACAATTATAACTGAATAAGAATAAATAAATGAATTTAAGAAATAAATAAAAAAGAAAAATAAAATAAAATAATTCTGCTAGGGGTTAAAAAACTTCCAAAAATTTAATGAGTCAAGACTCATTCATATACATTCATTCAATGTATTCAACAAATGAATATTTTTGAGTAGCTACTGTGTGACAGGTAGATATCTGAAGGAAAAGTTCTCTTATCTTTTCTCCATAATAACCCCAAAATTTAATTAGATGAATAAAAGCTACACTAATTAAGAATAGCATGAACAAGAATAAAAAGACTGAAAGAAAGAAAACAACACAAAACCATGCCCTCGCCTTTTCAGAAACCAGGGGCCCCGCAGTCCCCCAGTGCTGTCTGCTCCAAGCTGCAGGCTCTACAGGATGCCGAGTGCGAGGAACAGCTCAGGCAGACAGAGGAGTATGAGGCCCTGAGATTTCTCAAGGACCGGAAAGTTCAGGTGAGCAGATCCTATGTGCCTATCCTCCCAAAGCCACCCAACAGCCCTGTGTCCTGTTACAAAGCTTCCATTTCTGTTCCATGGTGTGGGATAGTTTAAAGACATCAAAACTTGTCTATTTTCAGACCATCTGCCAATACAAGAAACATAGAATGGGGTTTGGGGGATGTTTGAGTGAGACTGATGATACATATGTGTACAACATCAGATTTGCGTGGGATCTTTTTCCAAATACACACAGCTGTCCCTTCTTGAACAACCTTACCCTTGTTCTGACTCTAACCCCGTTGAAAACAACTCTTAGAAAGTGGAACAAATTGCTGGATTTTGAAATATTTGCGATGGACGTACTAGTGTGGTGGTATTTCACAACTGGCTCTATGGAACTAGAAAACCTTTGATTTGTACCATTTGCAGTTTTTTGTGGTGTCATATTCCCACCAAGGCCAATTTCGTGCTACCACTCTACAGTCAGCAAATATGGAATTGGGAAGGGGAGAAAATGCAGAAAATTGTAACTGAATAAAAATAAATAATTAAATATAAAAAATAAATAAAAGATGAGAAAAATAACAGACAAAATCTGCTAGGGTACAAAAAACTACCAAAAAGTGTTAAAGAGTCAAGATTCATTCATATATATTCATTCAATTTATTCAGCAAATGAACATTTATTGAGCAGCTATTGTGTGACAGGCAGATCACTTAAACCAAAATTCCCATAATTTTTCTCCATACCACCCTAAAGAAATTATAAGATGAATAAAAGCTGCACCAATTAAGAATAGCATGAAGAAGAATAAAAAGACTGAAAGAAAGAAAAAAACAAGAAACCATGCCCTGGCCTTTTCAGAAAACAGCGGCCCCCAAGGGACCCAGTGCTGTGTGCTCCAACCTGTGGGCTCTGCAGGATGCAGAGTGCGAGGAACTGCTGAGGCAGACAGAGGAGTATGAGGCCCTGAGATTTCTCAAGGACGGGAAAATTCAGGTGACCAAATCCAATGTGTCTATCCTCCCAAAGCCAGCCAACAGCCCTTGTCCTCTTACAAAGCTTCCATTTCAGTTCCATGGGGTAGGATAGTTTAAAGTCATCAAAACTTGTCTATTTTCAGACCATCTGCCAATATAAGAAACATAGAATGGGGTTTTGGGTATGTTTGAGTGAGACTGTTGATATATATATATGGACAACATCAGATATGTGTGGGAACTTTTTCAAAACACACACAGCTGTCTCTTCTTGAACAACCTTGCCCTCGTTCTGACTCCAACGCCGTTGAAAACAATTCTTACAAAGTGTAACAAACTGGTGGATTTGAAAATATTTGGGATGGACGTAGTGGTGTGGTGGTATTTCACAACTGGCTCTACGGAACTAGAAAATCTTTGATTTGTAGCATTGGCATTTTTCTGTGGTGTCAGTGTTCCCACCGAGGCCGATTGCGTGCTACCAATGTACGGTCCACAAATATGCAATTGGGAAGGGGAGAAAATGCAGATAAGTGTAACTGAATAAAAATAAATAATTAAATTTAAAAAACTAATGAACAGAAAAATAAAAGACAAAATTTCTGCTAGGGTTTATAAATCTTCAGAAAAGTGTGAAAGAGTCAAGACTCATTCATATACATTCATTCAATGTATTCAACAAATAAATATTTATTGAGCAGATATTGTGTGACAGACAGATATCTTAAACCAGCATTCGATAATTTTTCTCCATAACACCCTAAAGAAATTATAAGATGAATAAAAGCTGCACTAATTAATAATAGCATGGAGAAGAATAAAAAGACTGAAAGAAAGAAAACAACAAAAAACCATGCCCTGGCTTTTACAGAAAACAGTGGCCCGCAAGTCCCGTAGTGCTGTGTGCTCCAACCTGCAGGCTCTGCACGATGCAGAGTGCAAACAACTGCTGAGGCAGACAAAGGAGTATGAGGCACTGAGATTTCTCCAGGATGGGAAAAATCAGGGGAGCAAATCCTGTGTGTCTATCCTCCCAAAGCAAGCCAACAGCCCTGTGTCCTCTTCCAAAGTTTCCATTACTGTTCCATGGTGTAGGATAGCTTAAAGACATCAAAACTTCTCTATTTTCAAACCATCTGCCAATACAAGAAACATAGAATGGGGTTTTGGGGATGTTTGAGTGAGACTGGTGATATATTTGTGTACAACATCAGATTGCATGGGATCGTTTTCAAAATACCCACAGCTGTCTCTTCTTGAACAACCTTGCCCTCGTTCTGACTCCAACGCCGTTGAAAACAATTCTTACAAAGTGTAACAAACTGGTGGATTTGAAAATATTTGGGATGGACGTAGTGGTGTGGTGGTATTTCACGACTGCCTCTACGGAACTAGAAAATCTTTGATTTGTAGCATTGGCAGTTTTCTGTGGTGTCAGTATTCCCACCGAGGACGGTTCGTGCTACCAATCTATGGTCAACAAACATGAAATTGGGAAGGTGGGGAAATGCAGACAATTATAACTGAATAAAAATAAATAAATGAATTTAGAAATAAATGAAAAAAGAAAAATAAAAGAAAATAATTCTGCTAGGGGTTAAAAAACTTCCAAAAAGTTAATGAGTCAACACTCATTCATATACATTCATTCAATGTATTCAACAAATGAACATTTGTTGAGCAGCTATTGTGTGACAGGCAGATCACTTAAACCAAAATTCCCATAATTTTTCTCCATACCACCCTAAAGAAATTATAAGATGAATAAAAGCTACACTAATTAAGAATAGCATGAAGAAGAATAAAAAGACTGAAAGAAAGAAAACAACACAAAACCATGCCCTGGCCTTTTCAGAAAACAGCGGCCCCCCAGGGACCCAGTGCTGTCTGCTCCAACCTGCGGGCTCTGCAGGATGCAGAGTGCGAGGAACTGCTGAGGCAGACAGAGGAGTATGAGGCCCTGAGATTTCTCAAGGATGGGAAAATTCAGGTGAGCAGATCCTATGTGCCTATCCTCCCAAAGCCACCCAACAGCTCTGTGTCCTCTTACAAAGCTTCCATTTCTGTTCCATGGTGTGGGATAGTTTAAAGTCATCAAAACTTGTCTATTTTCAGACCATCTGCCAATACAAGAAACATAGAATGGGGTTTTGGGTATGTTTGAGTGAGACTGTTGATATATATATATATGGACAACATCAGATATGTGTGGGAACTTTTTCAAAACACACACAGCTGTCTCTTCTTGAACAACCTTGCTCTCGTTCTGACTCCAACGCCGTTGAAAACAATTCTTACAAAGTGTAAAAAACTGGTGGATTTGAAAATATTTGGGATGGACGTAGTAGTGTGGTGGTATTTCACGAGTGCCTCTACGGAACTAGAAAATCTTTGATTTGTAGCATTGGCAGTTTTCTGTGGTGTCAGTATTCCCACCGAGGCCGGTTCGTGCTACCAATCTATGGTCAACAAACATGAAATTGGGAAGGTGGGGAAATGCAGACAATTATAACTGAATAAAAATAAATAAATGAATTTGAGAAATAAATGAAAAAAGAAAAATAAAATAAAATAATTCTGCTAGGGTTTAAAAAACTTCCAAAAAGTTAATGAGTCAACACTCATTCATATACATTCATTCAATGTATTCAACAAATGAATATTTTTGAGTAGCTACTGTGTGACAGGTAGATATCTGAAAGCAAAGTTCTCTTATCTTTTCTCCAAAATAAACCCAAAATTTAATAAGATGAATAAAAGCTACACTAATTAAGAATAGCATGAACAAGAATAAAAAGACTGAAAGAAAGAAAACAACACAAAACCGTGCCCTGGCCTTTTCAGAAACCAGGGGCCCCGCAGTCCCCCAGTGCTGTCTGTTCCAAGCTGCAGGCTCTACAGGATGCCGAGTGCGAGGAACTGCTCAGGCAGACAGAGGAGTATGAGGCCCTGAGATTTCTCAAGGACCGGAAAGTTCAGGTGAGCAGATCCTATGGGCCTATCCTCCCAAAGCCACCCAACAGCCCTGTGTCCTGTTACAAAGCTTCCATTTCTGTTCCATGATGTGAGATAGTTTAAAGACATCAAAACTTGTCTATTTTCAGATCATCTGCCAATACAATAATCATAGAATGGGGTTTGGGGGATGTTTGAGTGAGACTGATGATATATATGTGTACAACATCAGATTGCGTGGGATCGTTTTCAAAATACCCACAGCATTCTCTTCTTGAACAACCTTGCCTCGTTCTCGTCCAACCCAGTTTAAAACAGCTCTTAGAAAGTGGAACATACTGCTGGATTTGAAAATATTTGGGATGGACGTAGTGGTGTGGTGGTATTTCACAACTGGCTCTACGGAACTAGAAAATCTTTGATTTTTAGCATTGGCAGTTTTCTTTGGTGTAGTATTCCTACCGAGGCCGATTTCGTGCTACGAATCTATGGTCAACAAACATGAAATTGGGAAGGTGGGGAAATGCAGACAATTATACTGAATAAAAATAAATAAATGAATTTAAGAAATAAATAAAAAACACAAATAAAATAAAATAATTCTGCTAGGGGTTAAAAAACTTCCAAAAAGTTAATGAGTCAACACTCATTCATATACATTCATTCAATGTATTCAACAAATGAATATTTTTGAGTAGCTAATGTGTGAAAGGTAGATATCTGAAGGCAAAGTTCTCTTAACTTTTCTCCATAATAACCCCAAAATTGAATAAGGTGAATAAAAGCTACACTAATTATGAATAGCATGAACAAGAATAAAAAGACTGAAAGAAAGAAAACAACACAAAACCGTGCCCTGGCCTTTTCAGAAACCAGGGGCCCCGCAGTCCCCCAGTGCTGTCTGCTCCAAGCTGCAGGCTCTACAGGATGCCGAGTGCAGGGAACTGCTCAGGCAGACAGAGGAGTATGAGGCCCTGAGATTTCTCAAGGACCGGAAAGTTCAGGTGAGCAGATCCTATGTGCCTATCCTCCCAAAGCCACCCAACAGCCCTGTGTCCTCTTACAAAGCTTCCATTTCTGTTCCATGGTGTGGGATAGTTTAAAGACATCAAAACTTGTCTATTTTCAGGCCATCTGCCAATACAAGAAACATAGAATGGGGTTTGGGGGATGTTTGAGTGAGACTGATGATACATATGTGTACAACATCAGATTTGCGTGGGATCTTTTTCCAAATACACACAGCTGTCCCTTCTTGAACAACCTTGCCCTCGTTCTGACTCTAACCCAGTTGAAAACAACTCTTAGAAAGTGGAACAAGTTGCTGGATTTTGAAATATTTGCGATGGACGTAGTAGTGTGGTGGTATTTCACAACTGGCTCTATGGAACTAGAAAACCTTTGATTTGTACCATTTGCAGTTTTTTGTGGTGTCAGTATTCCCACCAAGGCCAATTTCGTGCTACCACTCTACAGTCAGCAAATATGGAATTGGGAAGGGGAGAAAATGCAGAAAATTGTAACTGAATAAAAATAAATAATTAAATTTAAAAAATAAATAAAAGATGAGAAAAATAACAGACAAAATTTCTGCTAGGGTACAAAAAACTACCAAAAAGTGTTAAAGAGTCAAGATTCATTCATATACATTCATTCAATGTATTCAACAAATGAACATTTATTGAGCAGCTATTGTGTGACAGGCAGATCACTTAAACCAAAATTCCCATAATTTTTCTCCATACCACCCTAAAGAAATTATAAGATGAATAAAAGCTGCACTAATTAAGAATAGCATGAAGAAGAATAAAAAGACTGAAAGAAAGAAAACAACAAAAAACCATGCCCTGGCTTTTTCAGAAAACAGTGGCCCGCAAGTCCCGTAGTGCTGTGTGCTCCAACCTGCAGGCTCTGCACGATGCAGAGGGCAAAGAACTGCTGAGGCAGACACAGGAGTATGAGGCACTGAGATTTCTCAAGGACCGGAAAGTTCAGGTGAGCATATCCTATGTGTCTATCCTCCCAAGCAAGCCAACAGCCCTGTGTCCTCTTCCAAAGATTCCATTACTGTTCCATGGTGTAGGATAGCTTAAAGACATCAAAACGTCTCTATTTTCAAACCAAAGCCAATATAAGAAACATAGAATGGGGTTATGGGGATGTTTGAGTGACAATGGTGATATATTTGTGTACAACATCAGATTGCGTGGGATGTTTTTCAAAATACACACAGCTGTCCCTTCTTGAACAACCTTGCCCTCGTTTGACTCCAACCCAGTTTAAAACAACTCTTAGAAAGTGGAACATACTGCTGGATTTGAAAATATTTGGGATGGACGTAGCGGTGTGGTGGTATTTCACAACTGGATCTACGGAACTAGAAAATCTTTGATTTGTAGCATTGGTAGTTTTCTGTGGTGTCAATATTCCCACCCAGGCCCATTTCCTGCTACCAATCTATGGTCAACAAACATGAAATTGGGAACGTGGGAAAATGCAGACAATTATAACTGAATAAGAATAAATAAATGAATTTAAGAAATAAATAAAAAAGAAAAATAAAATAAAATAATTCTGCTAGGGGTTAAAAAACTTCCAAAAATTTAATGAGTCAAGACTCATTCATATACATTCATTCAATGTATTCAACAAATGAATATTTTTGAGTAGCTACTGTGTGACAGGTAGATATCTGAAGGAAAAGTTCTCTTATCTTTTCTCCATAATAACCCCAAAATTTAATTAGATGAATAAAAGCTACACTAATTAAGAATAGCATGAACAAGAATAAAAAGACTGAAAGAAAGAAAACAACACAAAACCATGCCCTCGCCTTTTCAGAAACCAGGGGCCCCGCAGTCCCCCAGTGCTGTCTGCTCCAAGCTGCAGGCTCTACAGGATGCCGAGTGCGAGGAACAGCTCAGGCAGACAGAGGAGTATGAGGCCCTGAGATTTCTCAAGGACCGGAAAGTTCAGGTGAGCAGATCCTATGTGCCTATCCTCCCAAAGCCACCCAACAGCCCTGTGTCCTGTTACAAAGCTTCCATTTCTGTTCCATGGTGTGGGATAGTTTAAAGACATCAAAACTTGTCTATTTTCAGACCATCTGCCAATACAAGAAACATAGAATGGGGTTTGGGGGATGTTTGAGTGAGACTGATGATACATATGTGTACAACATCAGATTTGCGTGGGATCTTTTTCCAAATACACACAGCTGTCCCTTCTTGAACAACCTTACCCTTGTTCTGACTCTAACCCCGTTGAAAACAACTCTTAGAAAGTGGAACAAATTGCTGGATTTTGAAATATTTGCGATGGACGTACTAGTGTGGTGGTATTTCACAACTGGCTCTATGGAACTAGAAAACCTTTGATTTGTACCATTTGCAGTTTTTTGTGGTGTCATATTCCCACCAAGGCCAATTTCGTGCTACCACTCTACAGTCAGCAAATATGGAATTGGGAAGGGGAGAAAATGCAGAAAATTGTAACTGAATAAAAATAAATAATTAAATATAAAAAATAAATAAAAGATGAGAAAAATAACAGACAAAATCTGCTAGGGTACAAAAAACTACCAAAAAGTGTTAAAGAGTCAAGATTCATTCATATATATTCATTCAATGTATTCAGCAAATGAACATTTATTGAGCAGCTATTGTGTGACAGGCAGATCACTTAAACCAAAATTCCCATAATTTTTCTCCATACCACCCTAAAGAAATTATAAGATGAATAAAACCTGCACTAATTAAGAATAGCATGAAGAAGAATAAAAAGACTGAAAGAAAGAAAAAAACAAGAAACCATGCCCTGGCCTTTTCAGAAAACAGCGGCCCCCAAGGGACCCAGTGCTGTGTGCTCCAACCTGTGGGCTCTGCAGGATGCAGAGTGCGAGGAACTGCTGAGGCAGACAGAGGAGTATGAGGCCCTGAGATTTCTCAAGGACGGGAAAATTCAGGTGACCAAATCCAATGTGTCTATCCTCCCAAAGCCAGCCAACAGCCCTTGTCCTCTTACAAAGCTTCCATTTCTGTGCCATGGTGTAGGATAGTTTAAAGTCATCAAAACTTGTCTATTTTCAGACCATCTGCCAATACAAGAAACATAGAATGGGGTTTTGGGTATGTTTGAGTGAGACTGTTGATATATATATATGGACAACATCAGATATGTGTGGGAACTTTTTCAAAACACACACAGCTGTCTCTTCTTGAACAACCTTGCCCTCGTTCTGACTCAAAAGCCGTTGAAAACAATTCTTACAAAGTGTAACAAACTGGTGGATTTGAAAATATTTGGGATGGACGTAGTGGTGTGGTGGTATTTCACAACTGGCTCTACGGAACTAGAAAATCTTTGATTTGTAGCATTGGCATTTTTCTGTCGTGTCAGTGTTCCCACCGAGGCCGATTGCGTGCTACCAATATACGGTCCACAAATATGCAATTGGGAAGGGGAGAAAATGCAGATAAGTGTAACTGAATAAAAATAAATAATTAAATTTAAAAAACTAATGATCAGAAAAATAAAAGACAAAATTTCTGCTAGGGTTTATAAATCTTCAGAAAAGTGTTAAAGAGTCAAGACTCATTCATATACATTCATTCAATGTATTCAACAAATAAATATTTATTGAGCAGATATTGTGTGACAGACAGATATCTTAAACCAGCATTCGATAATTTTTCTCCATAACACCCTAACGAAATTATAAGATGAATAAAAGCTGCACTAATTAATAATAGCATGGAGAAGAATAAAAAGACTGAAAGAAAGAAAACAACAAAAAACCATGCCCTGGCTTTTTCAGAAAACAGTGGCCCGCAAGTCCCGTAGTGCTGTGTGCTCCAACCTGCAGGCTCTGCACGATGCAGAGTGCAAACAACTGCTGAGGCAGACAAAGGAGTATGAGGCACTGAGATTTCTCCAGGATGGGAAAAATCAGGGGAGCAAATCCTGTGTGTCTATCCTCCCAAAGCAAGCCAACAGCCCTGTGTCCTCTTCCAAAGTTTCCATTACTGTTCCATGGTGTAGGATAGCTTAAAGACATCAAAACTTCTCTATTTTCAAACCATCTGCCAATACAAGAAACATAGAATGGGGTTTTGGGGATGTTTGAGTGAGACTGGTGATATATTTGTGTACAACATCAGATTGCATGGGATCGTTTTCAAAATACCCACAGCTGTCTCTTCTTGAACAACCTTGCCCTCGTTCTGACTCCAACGCCGTTGAAAACAATTCTTACAAAGTGTAACAAACTGGTGGATTTGAAAATATTTGGGATGGACGTAGTGGTGTGGTGGTATTTCACGACTGCCTCTACGGAACTAGAAAATCTTTGATTTGTAGCATTGGCAGTTTTCTGTGGTGTCAGTATTCCCACCGAGGACGGTTCGTGCTACCAATCTATGGTCAACAAACATGAAATTGGGAAGGTGGGGAAATGCAGACAATTATAACTGAATAAAAATAAATAAATGAATTTAGAAATAAATGAAAAAAGAAAAATAAAAGAAAATAATTCTGCTAGGGGTTAAAAAACTTCCAAAAAGTTAATGAGTCAACACTCATTCATATACATTCATTCAATGTATTCAACAAATGAACATTTGTTGAGCAGCTATTGTGTGACAGGCAGATCACTTAAACCAAAATTCCCATAATTTTTCTCCATACCACCCTAAAGAAATTATAAGATGAATAAAAGCTACACTAATTAAGAATAGCATGAAGAAGAATAAAAAGACTGAAAGAAAGAAAACAACACAAAACCATGCCCTGGCCTTTTCAGAAAACAGCGGCCCCCCAGGGACCCAGTGCTGTCTGCTCCAACCTGCGGGCTCTGCAGGATGCAGAGTGCGAGGAACTGCTGAGGCAGACAGAGGAGTATGAGGCCCTGAGATTTCTCAAGGATGGGAAAATTCAGGTGAGCAGATCCTATGTGCCTATCCTCCCAAAGCCACCCAACAGCTCTGTGTCCTCTTACAAAGCTTCCATTTCTGTTCCATGGTGTGGGATAGTTTAAAGTCATCAAAACTTGTCTATTTTCAGACCATCTGCCAATACAAGAAACATAGAATGGGGTTTTGGGTATGTTTGAGTGAGACTGTTGATATATATATATATGGACAACATCAGATATGTGTGGGAACTTTTTCAAAACACACACAGCTGTCTCTTCTTGAACAACCTTGCTCTCGTTCTGACTCCAACGCCGTTGAAAACAATTCTTACAAAGTGTAACAAACTGGTGGATTTGAAAATATTTGGGATGGACGTAGTAGTGTGGTGGTATTTCACAACTGCCTCTACGGAACTAGAAAATCTTTGATTTGTAGCATTGGCAGTTTTCTGTGGTGTCTGTATTCCCACCGAGGCCGGTTCGTGCTACCAATCTATGGTCAACAAACATGAAATTGGGAAGGTGGGGAAATGCAGACAATTATAAGTGAATAAAAATAAATAAATGAATTTGAGAAATAAATGAAAAAAGAAAAATAAAATAAAATAATTCTGCTAGGGTTTAAAAAACTTCCAAAACGTTAATGAGTCAACACTCATTCATATACATTCATTCAATGTATTCAACAAATGAATATTTTTGAGTAGCTACTGTGTGACAGGTAGATATCTGAAAGCAAAGTTCTCTTATCTTTTCTCCAAAATAAACCCAAAATTTAATAAGATGAATAAAAGCTACACTAATTAAGAATAGCATGAACAAGAATAAAAAGACTGAAAGAAAGAAAACAACACAAAACCGTGCCCTGGCCTTTTCAGAAACCAGGGGCCCCGCAGTCCCCCATTGCTGTCTGCTCCAAGCTGCAGGCTCTACAGGATGCCGAGTGCGAGGAACTGCTCAGGCAGACAGAGGAGTATGAGGCACTGAGATTTCTCAAGGACCGGAAAGTTCAGGTGAGCAGATCCTATGTGCCTATCCTCCCAAAGCCACCCAACAGCCCTGTGACTTCTTACAAAGCTTACATTTCTGTTCCATGATGTGAGATAGTTTAAAGACATCAAAACTTGTCTATTTTCAGATCATCTGCCAATACAAGAATCATAGAATGGGGTTTGGGGGATGTTTGAGTGAGACTGATGATATATATGTGTACAACATCAGATTGCGTGGGATAGTTTTCAAAATACCCACAGCATTCTCTTCTTGAACAACCTTGCCTCGTTCTCACTCCAACCCAGTTTAAAACAGCTCTTAGAAAGTGGAACATACTGCTGGATTTGAAAATATTTGGGATGGACGTAGTGGTGTGGTGGTATTTCACAACTGGCTCTACGGAACTAGAAAATCTTTGATTTGTAGCATTGGCAGTTTTCTTTGGTGTAGTATTCCCACCGAGGCCGATTTCGTGCTACCAATCTATGGTCAACAAACATGAAATTGGGAAGGTGGGGAAATGCAGACAATTATACTGAATAAAAATAAATAAATGAATTTAAGAAATAAATAAAAAACACAAATAAAATAAAATAATTCTGCTAGGGGTTAAAAAACTTCCAAAAAGTTAATGAGTCAACACTCATTCATATACATTCATTCAATGTATTCAACAAATGAATATTTTTGAGTAGCTAATGTGTGAAAGGTAGATATCTGAAGGCAAAGTTCTCTTATCTTTTCTCCATAATAACCCCAAAATTGAATAAGGTGAATAAAAGCTACACTAATTAAGAATAGCATGAACAAGAATAAAAAGACTGAAAGAAAGAAAACAACACAAAACCATGCCCTGGCCTTTTCAGAAACCAGGGGCCCCGCAGTCCCCCAGTGCTGTCTGCTCCAAGCTGCAGGCTCTACAGGATGCCGAGTGCGAGGAACTGCTCAGGCAGACAGAGGAGTATGAGGCCCTGAGATTTCTCAAGGACCGGAAAGTTCAGGTGAGCAGATCCTATGTGCCTATCCTCCCAAAGCCACCCAACAGCCCTGTGTCCTCTTACAAAGCTTCCATTTCTGTTCCATGGTGTGGGATAGTTTAAAGACATCAAAACTTGTCTATTTTCAGACCATCTGCCAATACAAGAAACATAGAATGGGGTTTGGGGGATGTTTGAGTGAGACTGATGATACATATGTGTACACCATCAGATTTGCGTGGGATCTTTTTCCAAATACACACACCTGTCCCTTCTTGAACAACCTTGCCCTCGTTCTGACTCTAACCCAGTTGAAAACAACTCTTAGAAAGTGGAACAAGTTGCTGGATTTTGAAATATTTGCGATGGACGTAGTAGTGTGGTGGTATTTCACAACTGGCTCTATGGAACTAGAAAACCTTTGATTTGTACCATTTGCAGTTTTTTGTGGTGTCAGTATTCCCACCAAGGCCAATTTCGTGCTACCACTCTACAGTCAGCAAATATGGAATTGGGAAGGGGAGAAAATGCAGAAAATTGTAACTGAATAAACATAAATAATTAAATTTAAAAAATAAATAAAAGATGAGAAAAATAACAGACAAAATTTCTGCTAGGGTACAAAAAACTACCAAAAAGTGTTAAAGAGTCAAGATTCATTCATATACATTCATTCAATGTATTCAACAAATGAACATTTATTGAGCAGCTATTGTGTGACAGGCAGATCACTTAAACCAAAATTCCCATAATTTTTCTCCATACCACCCTAAAGAAATTATAAGATGAATAAAAGCTGCACTAATTAAGAATAGCATCAAGAAGAATAAAAAGACTGAAAGAAAGAAAACAACAAAAAACCATGCCCTGGCTTTTTCAGAAAACAGTGGCCCGCAAGTCCCGTAGTGCTGTGTGCTCCAACCTGCAGGCTCTGCACGATGCAGAGGGCAAAGAACTGCTGAGGCAGACACAGGAGTATGAGGCACTGAGATTTCTCAAGGACCGGAAAGTTCAGGTGAGCATATCCTATGTGTCTATCCTCCCAAGCAAGCCAACAGCCCTGTGTCCTCTTCCAAAGATTCCATTACTGTTCCATGGTGTAGGATAGCTTAAAGACATCAAAACGTCTCTATTTTCAAACCAAAGCCAATATAAGAAACATAGAATGGGGTTATGGGGATGTTTGAGTGACACTGGTGATATATTTGTGTACAACATCAGATTGCGTGGGATCTTTTTCAAAATACACACAGCTGTCCCTTCTTGAACAACCTTGCCCTCGTTTGACTCCAACCCAGTTTAAAACAACTCTTAGAAAGTGGAACATACTGCTGGATTTGAAAATATTTGGGATGGACGTAGCGGTGTGGTGGTATTTCACAACTGGCTCTACGGAACTAGAAAATCTTTGATTTGTAGCATTGGTAGTTTTCTGTGGTGTCAATATTCCCACCCAGGCCCATTTCCTGCTACCAATCTATGGTCAACAAACATGAAATTGGGAACGTGGGAAAATGCAGACAATTATAACTGAATAAGAATAAATAAATGAATTTAAGAAATAAATAAAAAAGAAAAATAAAATAAAATAATTCTGCTAGGGGTTAAAAAACTTCCAAAAATTTAATGAGTCAAGACTCATTCATATACATTCATTCAATGTATTCAACAAATGAATATTTTTGAGTAGCTACTGTGTGACAGGTAGATATCTGAAGGAAAAGTTCTCTTATCTTTTCTCCATAATAACCCCAAAATTTAATTAGATGAATAAAAGCTACACTAATTAAGAATAGCATGAACAAGAATAAAAAGACTGAAAGAAAGAAAACAACACAAAACCATGCCCTCGCCTTTTCAGAAACCAGGGGCCCCGCAGTCCCCCAGTGCTGTCTGCTCCAAGCTGCAGGCTCTACAGGATGCCGAGTGCGAGGAACAGCTCAGGCAGACAGAGGAGTATGAGGCCCTGAGATTTCTCAAGGACCGGAAAGTTCAGGTGAGCAGATCCTATGTGCCTATCCTCCCAAAGCCACCCAACAGCCCTGTGTCCTGTTACAAAGCTTCCATTTCTGTTCCATGGTGTGGGATAGTTTAAAGACATCAAAACTTGTCTATTTTCAGACCATCTGCCAATACAAGAAACATAGAATGGGGTTTGGGGGATGTTTGAGTGAGACTGATGATACATATGTGTACAACATCAGATTTGCGTGGGATCTTTTTCCAAATACACACAGCTGTCCCTTCTTGAACAACCTTACCCTTGTTCTGACTCTAACCCCGTTGAAAACAACTCTTAGAAAGTGGAACAAATTGCTGGATTTTGAAATATTTGCGATGGACGTACTAGTGTGGTGGTATTTCACAACTGGCTCTATGGAACTAGAAAACCTTTGATTTGTACCATTTGCAGTTTTTTGTGGTGTCATATTCCCACCAAGGCCAATTTCGTGCTACCACTCTACAGTCAGCAAATATGGAATTGGGAAGGGGAGAAAATGCAGAAAATTGTAACTGAATAAAAATAAATAATTAAATATAAAAAATAAATAAAAGATGAGAAAAATAACAGACAAAATTTCTGCTAGGGTACAAAAAACTACCAAAAAGTGTTAAAGAGTCAAGATTCATTCATATATATTCATTCAATGTATTCAGCAAATGAACATTTATTGAGCAGCTATTGTGTGACAGGCAGATCACTTAAACCAAAATTCCCATAATTTTTCTCCATACCACCCTAAAGAAATTATAAGATGAATAAAAGCTGCACTAATTAAGAATAGCATGAAGAAGAATAAAAAGACTGAAAGAAAGAAAAAAACAAGAAACCATGCCCTGGCCTTTTCAGAAAACAGCGGCCCCCAAGGGACCCAGTGCTGTGTGCTCCAACCTGTGGGCTCTGCAGGATGCAGAGTGCGAGGAACTGCTGAGGCAGACAGAGGAGTATGAGGCCCTGAGATTTCTCAAGGACGGGAAAATTCAGGTGACCAAATCCAATGTGTCTATCCTCCCAAAGCCAGCCAACAGCCCTTGTCCTCTTACAAAGCTTCCATTTCAGTTCCATGGGGTAGGATAGTTTAAAGTCATCAAAACTTGTCTATTTTCAGACCATCTGCCAATACAAGAAACATAGAATGGGGTTTTGGGTATGTTTGAGTGAGACTGTTGATATATATATATGGACAACATCAGATATGTGTGGGAACATTTTCAAAACACACACAGCTGTCTCTTCTTGAACAACCTTGCCCTCGTTCTGACTCCAACGCCGTTGAAAACAATTCTTACAAAGTGTAACAAACTGGTGGATTTGAAAATATTTGGGATGGACGTAGTGGTGTGGTGGTATTTCACAACTGGCTCTACGGAACTAGAAAATCTTTGATTTGTAGCATTGGCATTTTTCTGTGGTGTCAGTGTTCCCACCGAGGCCGATTGCGTGCTACCAATGTACGGTCCACAAATATGCAATTGGGAAGGGGAGAAAATGCAGATAAGTGTAACTGAATAAAAATAAATAATTAAATTTAAAAAACTAATGAACAGAAAAATAAAAGACAAAATTTCTGCTAGGGTTTATAAATCTTCAGAAAAGTGTGAAAGAGTCAAGACTCATTCATATACATTCATTCAATGTATTCAACAAATAAATATTTATTGAGCAGATATTGTGTGACAGACAGATATCTTAAACCAGCATTCGATAATTTTTCTCCATAACACCCTAAAGAAATTATAAGATGAATAAAAGCTGCACTAATTAATAATAGCATGGAGAAGAATAAAAAGACTGAAAGAAAGAAAACAACAAAAAACCATGCCCTGGCTTTTTCAGAAAACAGTGGCCCGCAAGTCCCGTAGTGCTGTGTGCTCCAACCTGCAGGCTCTGCACGATGCAGAGTGCAAACAACTGCTGAGGCAGACAAAGGAGTATGAGGCACTGAGATTTCTCCAGGATGGGAAAAATCAGGGGAGCAAATCCTGTGTGTCTATCCTCCCAAAGCAAGCCAACAGCCCTGTGTCCTCTTCCAAAGTTTCCATTACTGTTCCATGGTGTAGGATAGCTTAAAGACATCAAAACTTCTCTATTTTCAAACCATCTGCCAATACAAGAAACATAGAATGGGGTTTTGGGGATGTTTGAGTGAGACTGGTGATATATTTGTGTACAACATCAGATTGCATGGGATCGTTTTCAAAATACCCACAGCTGTCTCTTCTTGAACAACCTTGCCCTCGTTCTGACTCCAACGCCGTTGAAAACAATTCTTACAAAGTGTAACAAACTGGTGGATTTGAAAATATTTGGGATGGACGTAGTGGTGTGGTGGTATTTCACGACTGCCTCTACGGAACTAGAAAATCTTTGATTTGTAGCATTGGCAGTTTTCTGTGGTGTCAGTATTCCCACCGAGGACGGTTCGTGCTACCAATCTATGGTCAACAAACATGAAATTGGGAAGGTGGGGAAATGCAGACAATTATAACTGAATAAAAATAAATAAATGAATTTAGAAATAAATGAAAAAAGAAAAATAAAAGAAAATAATTCTGCTAGGGGTTAAAAAACTTCCAAAAAGTTAATGAGTCAACACTCATTCATATACATTCATTCAATGTATTCAACAAATGAACATTTGTTGAGCAGCTATTGTGTGACAGGCAGATCACTTAAACCAAAATTCCCATAATTTTTCTCCATACCACCCTAAAGAAATTATAAGATGAATAAAAGCTACACTAATTAAGAATAGCATGAAGAAGAATAAAAAGACTGAAAGAAAGAAAACAACACAAAACCATGCCCTGGCCTTTTCAGAAAACAGCGGCCCCCCAGGGACCCAGTGCTGTCTGCTCCAACCTGCGGGCTCTGCAGGATGCAGAGTGCGAGGAACTGCTGAGGCAGACAGAGGAGTATGAGGCCCTGAGATTTCTCAAGGATGGGAAAATTCAGGTGAGCAGATCCTATGTGCCTATCCTCCCAAAGCCACCCAACAGCTCTGTGTCCTCTTACAAAGCTTCCATTTCTGTTCCATGGTGTGGGATAGTTTAAAGTCATCAAAACTTGTCTATTTTCAGACCATCTGCCAATACAAGAAACATAGAATGGGGTTTTGGGTATGTTTGAGTGAGACTGTTGATATATATATATATGGACAACATCAGATATGTGTGGGAACTTTTTCAAAACACACACAGCTGTCTCTTCTTGAACAACCTTGCTCTCGTTCTGACTCCAACGCCGTTGAAAACAATTCTTACAAAGTGTAACAAACTGGTGGATTTGAAAATATTTGGGATGGACGTAGTAGTGTGGTGGTATTTCACAACTGCCTCTACGGAACTAGAAAATCTTTGATTTGTAGCATTGGCAGTTTTCTGTGGTGTCTGTATTCCCACCGAGGCCGGTTCGTGCTACCAATCTATGGTCAACAAACATGAAATTGGGAAGGTGGGGAAATGCAGACAATTATAAGTGAATAAAAATAAATAAATGAATTTGAGAAATAAATGAAAAAAGAAAAATAAAATAAAATAATTCTGCTAGGGTTTAAAAAACTTCCAAAACGTTAATGAGTCAACACTCATTCATATACATTCATTCAATGTATTCAACAAATGAATATTTTTGAGTAGCTACTGTGTGACAGGTAGATATCTGAAAGCAAAGTTCTCTTATCTTTTCTCCAAAATAAACCCAAAATTTAATAAGATGAATAAAAGCTACACTAATTAAGAATAGCATGAACAAGAATAAAAAGACTGAAAGAAAGAAAACAACACAAAACCGTGCCCTGGCCTTTTCAGAAACCAGGGGCCCCGCAGTCCCCCATTGCTGTCTGCTCCAAGCTGCAGGCTCTACAGGATGCCGAGTGCGAGGAACTGCTCAGGCAGACAGAGGAGTATGAGGCACTGAGATTTCTCAAGGACCGGAAAGTTCAGGTGAGCAGATCCTATGTGCCTATCCTCCCAAAGCCACCCAACAGCCCTGTGACTTCTTACAAAGCTTACATTTCTGTTCCATGATGTGAGATAGTTTAAAGACATCAAAACTTGTCTATTTTCAGATCATCTGCCAATACAATAATCATAGAATGGGGTTTGGGGGATGTTTGAGTGAGACTGATGATATATATGTGTACAACATCAGATTGCGTGGGATCGTTTTCAAAATACCCACAGCATTCTCTTCTTGAACAACCTTGCCTCGTTCTCGTCCAACCCAGTTTAAAACAGCTCTTAGAAAGTGGAACATACTGCTGGATTTGAAAATATTTGGGATGGACGTAGTGGTGTGGTGGTATTTCACAACTGGCTCTACGGAACTAGAAAATCTTTGATTTGTAGCATTGGCAGTTTTCTTTGGTGTAGTATTCCTACCGAGGCCGATTTCGTGCTACGAATCTATGGTCAACAAACATGAAATTGGGAAGGTGGGGAAATGCAGACAATTATACTGAATAAAAATAAATAAATGAATTTAAGAAATAAATAAAAAACACAAATAAAATAAAATAATTCTGCTAGGGGTTAAAAAACTTCCAAAAAGTTAATGAGTCAACACTCATTCATATACATTCATTCAATGTATTCAACAAATGAATATTTTTGAGTAGCTAATGTGTGAAAGGTAGATATCTGAAGGCAAAGTTCTCTTATCTTTTCTCCATAATAACCCCAAAATTGAATAAGGTGAATAAAAGCTACACTAATTATGAATAGCATGAACAAGAATAAAAAGACTGAAAGAAAGAAAACAACACAAAACCATGCCCTGGCCTTTTCAGAAACCAGGGGACCCGCAGTCCCCCAGTGCTGTCTGCTCCAAGCTGCAGGCTCTACAGGATGCCGAGTGCGAGGAACTGCTCAGGCAGACAGAGGAGTATGAGGCCCTGAGATTTCTCAAGGACCGGAAAGTTCAGGTGAGCAGATCCTATGTGCCTATCCTCCCAAAGCCACCCAACAGCCCTGTGTCCTGTTACAAAGCTTCCATTTCTGTTCCATGGTGTGGGATAGTTTAAAGACATCAAAACTTGTCTATTTTCAGACCATCTGCCAATACAAGAAACATAGAATGGGGTTTGGGGGATGTTTGAGTGAGACTGATGATACATATGTGTACACCATCAGATTTGCGTGGGATCTTTTTCCAAATACACACACCTGTCCCTTCTTGAACAACCTTGCCCTCGTTCTGACTCTAACCCAGTTGAAAACAACTCTTAGAAAGTGGAACAAGTTGCTGGATTTTGAAATATTTGCGATGGACGTAGTAGTGTGGTGGTATTTCACAACTGGCTCTATGGAACTAGAAAACCTTTGATTTGTACCATTTGCAGTTTTTTGTGGTGTCAGTATTCCCACCAAGGCCAATTTCGTGCTACCACTCTACAGTCAGCAAATATGGAATTGGGAAGGGGAGAAAATGCAGAAAATTGTAACTGAATAAACATAAATAATTAAATTTAAAAAATAAATAAAAGATGAGAAAAATAACAGACAAAATTTCTGCTAGGGTACAAAAAACTACCAAAAAGTGTTAAAGAGTCAAGATTCATTCATATACATTCATTCAATGTATTCAACAAATGAACATTTATTGAGCAGCTATTGTGTGACAGGCAGATCACTTAAACCAAAATTCCCATAATTTTTCTCCATACCACCCTAAAGAAATTATAAGATGAATAAAAGCTGCACTAATTAAGAATAGCATCAAGAAGAATAAAAAGACTGAAAGAAAGAAAACAACAAAAAACCATGCCCTGGCTTTTTCAGAAAACAGTGGCCCGCAAGTCCCGTAGTGCTGTGTGCTCCAACCTGCAGGCTCTGCACGATGCAGAGGGCAAAGAACTGCTGAGGCAGACACAGGAGTATGAGGCACTGAGATTTCTCAAGGACCGGAAAGTTCAGGTGAGCATATCCTATGTGTCTATCCTCCCAAGCAAGCCAACAGCCCTGTGTCCTCTTCCAAAGATTCCATTACTGTTCCATGGTGTAGGATAGCTTAAAGACATCAAAACGTCTCTATTTTCAAACCAAAGCCAATATAAGAAACATAGAATGGGGTTATGGGGATGTTTGAGTGACACTGGTGATATATTTGTGTACAACATCAGATTGCGTGGGATCTTTTTCAAAATACACACAGCTGTCCCTTCTTGAACAACCTTGCCCTCGTTTGACTCCAACCCAGTTTAAAACAACTCTTAGAAAGTGGAACATACTGCTGGATTTGAAAATATTTGGGATGGACGTAGCGGTGTGGTGGTATTTCACAACTGGCTCTACGGAACTAGAAAATCTTTGATTTGTAGCATTGGTAGTTTTCTGTGGTGTCAATATTCCCACCCAGGCCCATTTCCTGCTACCAATCTATGGTCAACAAACATGAAATGGGGAACGTGGGGAAATGCAGACAATTATAACTGAATAAAAATAAATAAATGAATTTAAGAAATAAATAAAAAAGAAAAATAAAATAAAATAATTCTGCTAGGGGTTAAAAAACTTCCAAAAATTTAATGAGTCAACACTCATTCATATACATTCATTCAATGTATTCAACAAATGAATATTTTTGAGTAGCTACTGTGTGACAGGTAGATATCTGAAGGCAAAGTTCTCTTATCTTTTCTCCATAATAACCCCAAAATTTAATTAGATGAATAAAAGCTACACTAATTAAGAATAGCATGAACAAGAATAAAAAGACTGAAAGAAAGAAAACAACACAAAACCATGCCCTCGCCTTTTCAGAAACCAGGGGCCCCGCAGTCCCCCAGTGCTGTCTGCTCCAAGCTGCAGGCTCTACAGGATGCCGAGTGCGAGGAACAACTCAGGCAGACAGCGGAGTATGAGGCCCTGAGATTTCTCAAGGACCGGAAAGTTCAGGTGAGCAGATCCTATGTGCCTATCCTCCCAAAGCCACCCAACAGCCCTGTGTCCTCTTACAAAGCTTCCATTTCTGTTCCATGGTGTGGGATAGTTTAAAGACATCAAAACTTGTCTATTTTCAGACCATCTGCCAAATACAAGAAACATAGAATGGGGTTTGGGGGATGTTTGAGTGAGACTGATGATATATATGTGTACAACATCAGATTGCGTGGGATCGTTTTCAAAATACCCACAGCATTCTCTTCTTGAACAACCTTGCCTCGTTCTCGTCCAACCCAGTTTAAAACAGCTCTTAGAAAGTGGAACATACTGCTGGATTTGAAAATATTTGGGATGGACGTAGTGGTGTGGTGGTATTTCACAACTGGCTCTACGGAACTAGAAAATCTTTGATTTGTAGCATTGGCAGTTTTCTTTGGTGTAGTATTCCTACCGAGGCCGATTTCGTGCTACGAATCTATGGTCAACAAACATGAAATTGGGAAGGTGGGGAAATGCAGACAATTATACTGAATAAAAATAAATAAATGAATTTAAGAAATAAATAAAAAACACAAATAAAATAAAATAATTCTGCTAGGGGTTAAAAAACTTCCAAAAAGTTAATGAGTCAACACTCATTCATATACATTCATTCAATGTATTCAACAAATGAATATTTTTGAGTAGCTAATGTGTGAAAGGTAGATATCTGAAGGCAAAGTTCTCTTATCTTTTCTCCATAATAACCCCAAAATTGAATAAGGTGAATAAAAGCTACACTAATTATGAATAGCATGAACAAGAATAAAAAGACTGAAAGAAAGAAAACAACACAAAACCATGCCCTGGCCTTTTCAGAAACCAGGGGCCCCGCAGTCCCCCAGTGCTGTCTGCTCCAAGCTGCAGGCTCTACAGGATGCCGAGTGCGAGGAACTGCTCAGGCAGACAGAGGAGTATGAGGCCCTGAGATTTCTCAAGGACCGGAAAGTTCAGGTGAGCAGATCCTATGTGCCTATCCTCCCAAAGCCACCCAACAGCCCTGTGTCCTGTTACAAAGCTTCCATTTCTGTTCCATGGTGTGGGATAGTTTAAAGACATCAAAACTTGTCTATTTTCAGACCATCTGCCAATACAAGAAACATAGAATGGGGTTTGGGGGATGTTTGAGTGAGACTGATGATACATATGTGTACACCATCAGATTTGCGTGGGATCTTTTTCCAAATACACACACCTGTCCCTTCTTGAACAACCTTGCCCTCGTTCTGACTCTAACCCAGTTGAAAACAACTCTTAGAAAGTGGAACAAGTTGCTGGATTTTGAAATATTTGCGATGGACGTAGTAGTGTGGTGGTATTTCACAACTGGCTCTATGGAACTAGAAAACCTTTGATTTGTACCATTTGCAGTTTTTTGTGGTGTCAGTATTCCCACCAAGGCCAATTTCGTGCTACCACTCTACAGTCAGCAAATATGGAATTGGGAAGGGGAGAAAATGCAGAAAATTGTAACTGAATAAACATAAATAATTAAATTTAAAAAATAAATAAAAGATGAGAAAAATAACAGACAAAATTTCTGCTAGGGTACAAAAAACTACCAAAAAGTGTTAAAGAGTCAAGATTCATTCATATACATTCATTCAATGTATTCAACAAATGAACATTTATTGAGCAGCTATTGTGTGACAGGCAGATCACTTAAACCAAAATTCCCATAATTTTTCTCCATACCACCCTAAAGAAATTATAAGATGAATAAAAGCTGCACTAATTAAGAATAGCATCAAGAAGAATAAAAAGACTGAAAGAAAGAAAACAACAAAAAACCATGCCCTGGCTTTTTCAGAAAACAGTGGCCCGCAAGTCCCGTAGTGCTGTGTGCTCCAACCTGCAGGCTCTGCACGATGCAGAGGGCAAAGAACTGCTGAGGCAGACACAGGAGTATGAGGCACTGAGATTTCTCAAGGACCGGAAAGTTCAGGTGAGCATATCCTATGTGTCTATCCTCCCAAGCAAGCCAACAGCCCTGTGTCCTCTTCCAAAGATTCCATTACTGTTCCATGGTGTAGGATAGCTTAAAGACATCAAAACGTCTCTATTTTCAAACCAAAGCCAATATAAGAAACATAGAATGGGGTTATGGGGATGTTTGAGTGACACTGGTGATATATTTGTGTACAACATCAGATTGCGTGGGATCTTTTTCAAAATACACACAGCTGTCCCTTCTTGAACAACCTTGCCCTCGTTTGACTCCAACCCAGTTTAAAACAACTCTTAGAAAGTGGAACATACTGCTGGATTTGAAAATATTTGGGATGGACGTAGCGGTGTGGTGGTATTTCACAACTGGCTCTACGGAACTAGAAAATCTTTGATTTGTAGCATTGGTAGTTTTCTGTGGTGTCAATATTCCCACCCAGGCCCATTTCCTGCTACCAATCTATGGTCAACAAACATGAAATGGGGAACGTGGGGAAATGCAGACAATTATAACTGAATAAAAATAAATAAATGAATTTAAGAAATAAATAAAAAAGAAAAATAAAATAAAATAATTCTGCTAGGGGTTAAAAAACTTCCAAAAATTTAATGAGTCAACACTCATTCATATACATTCATTCAATGTATTCAACAAATGAATATTTTTGAGTAGCTACTGTGTGACAGGTAGATATCTGAAGGAAAAGTTCTCTTATCTTTTCTCCATAATAACCCCAAAATTTAATTAGATGAATAAAAGCTACACTAATTAAGAATAGCATGAACAAGAATAAAAAGACTGAAAGAAAGAAAACAACACAAAACCATGCCCTCGCCTTTTCAGAAACCAGGGGCCCCGCAGTCCCCCAGTGCTGTCTGCTCCAAGCTGCAGGCTCTACAGGATGCCGAGTGCGAGGAACAACTCAGGCAGACAGCGGAGTATGAGGCCCTGAGATTTCTCAAGGACCGGAAAGTTCAGGTGAGCAGATCCTATGTGCCTATCCTCCCAAAGCCACCCAACAGCCCTGTGTCCTCTTACAAAGCTTCCATTTCTGTTCCATGGTGTGGGATAGTTTAAAGACATCAAAACTTGTCTATTTTCAGACCATCTGCCAAATACAAGAAACATAGAATGGGGTTTGGGGGATGTTTGAGTGAGACTGATGATATATATGTGTATAACATCAGATTTGCGTGGGATCGTTTTCAAAATACCCACAGCATTCTCTTCTTGAACAACCTTGCCTCGTTCTCACTCCAACCCAGTTTAAAACAGCTCTTAGAAAGTGGAACATACTGCTGGATTTGAAAATATTTGGGATGGACGTAGTGGTGTGGTGGTATTTCACAACTGGCTCTACGGAACTAGAAAATCTTTGATTTGTAGCATTGGCAGTTTTCTTTGGTGTAGTATTCCCACCGAGGCCGATTTCGTGCTACGAATCTATGGTCAACAAACATGAAATTGGGAAGGTGGGGAAATGCAGACAATTATACTGAATAAAAATAAATAAATGAATTTAAGAAATAAATAAAAAACACAAATAAAATAAAATAATTCTGCTAGGGGTTAAAAAACTTCCAAAAAGTTAATGAGTCAACACTCATTCATATACATTCATTCAATGTATTCAACAAATGAATATTTTTGAGTAGCTAATGTGTGAAAGGTAGATATCTGAAGGCAAAGTTCTCTTATCTTTTCTCCATAATAACCCCAAAATTGAATAAGGTGAATAAAAGCTACACTAATTAAGAATAGCATGAACAAGAATAAAAAGACTGAAAGAAAGAAAACAACACAAAACCATGCCCTGGCCTTTTCAGAAACCAGGGGACCCGCAGTCCCCCAGTGCTGTCTGCTCCAAGCTGCAGGCTCTACAGGATGCGGAGTGCGAGGAACTGCTCAGGCAGACAGAGGAGTATGAGGCCCTGAGATTTCTCAAGGACCGGAAAGTTCAGGTGAGCAGATCCTATGTGCCTATCCTCCCAAAGCCACCCAACAGCCCTGTGTCCTGTTACAAAGCTTCCATTTCTGTTCCATGGTGTGGGATAGTTTAAAGACATCAAAACTTGTCTATTTTCAGACCATCTGCCAATACAAGAAACATAGAATGGGGTTTGGGGGATGTTTGAGTGAGACTGATGATACATATGTGTACACCATCAGATTTGCGTGGGATCTTTTTCCAAATACACACACCTGTCCCTTCTTGAACAACCTTGCCCTCGTTCTGACTCTAACCCAGTTGAAAACAACTCTTAGAAAGTGGAACAAGTTGCTGGATTTTGAAATATTTGCGATGGACGTAGTAGTGTGGTGGTATTTCACAACTGGCTGTATGGAACTAGAAAACCTTTGATTTGTACCATTTGCAGTTTTTTGTGGTGTCAGTATTCCCACCAAGGCCAATTTCGTGCTACCACTCTACAGTCAGCAAATATGGAATTGGGAAGGGGAGAAAATGCAGAAAATTGTAACTGAATAAAAATAAATAATTAAATTTAAAAAATAAATAAAAGATGAGAAAAATAACAGACAAAATTTCTGCTAGGGTACAAAAAACTACCAAAAAGTGTTAAAGAGTCAAGATTCATTCATATACATTCATTCAATGTATTCAACAAATGAACATTTATTGAGCAGCTATTGTGTGACAGGCAGATCACTTAAACCAAAATTCCCATAATTTTTCTCCATACCACCCTAAAGAAATTATAAGATGAATAAAAGCTGCACTAATTAAGAATAGCATGAAGAAGAATAAAAAGACTGAAAGAAAGAAAAAAACAAGAAACCATGCCCTGGCCTTTTCAGAAAACAGCGGCCCCCAAGGGACCCAGTGCTGTGTGCTCCAACCTGCGGGCTCGGCAGGATGCAGAGTGCGAGGAACTGCTGAGGCAGACAGAGGAGTATGAGGCCCTGAGATTTCTCAAGGACGGGAAAATTCAGGTGACCAAATCCAATGTGTCTATCCTCCAAAAGCCAGCCAACAGCCCTTGTCCTCTTACAAAGCTTCCATTTCAGTTCCATGGGGTAGGATAGTTTAAAGTCATCAAAACTTCTCTATTTTCAGACCGTCTGCCAATACAAGCAACATAGAATGGGGTTTTGGGTATGTTTGAGTGAGACTGTTGATATATATATATGGACAACATCAGATATGTGTGGGAACTTTTTCAAAACACACACAGCTGTCTCTTCTTGAACAACCTTGCCCTCGTTCTGACTCCAACGCCGTTGAAAACAATTCTTACAAAGTGTAACAAACTGGTGGATTTGAAAATATTTGGGATGGACGTAGTGGTGTCGTGGTATTTCACAACTGGCTCTACGGAACTAGAAAATCTTTGATTTGTAGCATTGGCATTTTTCTGTGGTGTCAGTGTTCCCACCGAGGCCGATTGCGTGCTACCAATGTACGGTCCACAAATATGGAATTGGGAAGGGGAGAAAATGCAGACAAGTGTAACTGAAAAAAATAAATAATTAAATTTAAAAAACTAATGATCAGAAAAATAAAAGACAAAATTTCTGCTAGGGTTTATAAATCTTCAGAAAAGTGTGAAAGAGTCAAGACTCATTCATATACATTCATTCAATGTATTCAACAAATAAATATTTATTGAGCAGATATTGTGTGACAGACAGATATCTTAAACCAGCATTCGATAATTTTTCTCCATAACACCCTAAAGAAATTATAAGATGAATAAAAGCTGCACTAATTAATAATAGCATGGAGAAGAATAAAAAGACTGAAAGAAAGAAAACAACAAAAAACCATGCCCTGGCTTTTTCAGAAAACAGTGGCCCGCAAGTCCCGTAGTGCTGTGTGCTCCAACCTGCAGGCTCTGCACGATGCAGAGTGCAAAGAACTGCTGAGGCAGACAAAGGAGTATGAGGCACTGAGATTTCTCCAGGATGGGAAAAATCAGGGGAGCAAATCCTGTGTGTCTATCCTCCCAAAGCAAGCCAACAACCCTGTGTCCTCTTCCAAAGTTTCCATTACTGTTCCATGGTGTAGGATAGCTTAAAGACATCAAAACGTCTCTATTTTCAAACCATCTGCCAATACAAGAAACATAGAATGGGGTTTTGGGGATGTTTGAGTGAGACTGGTGATCTATTTGTGTACAACATCAGATTGCATGGGATCGTTTTCAAAATACCCACAGCTGTCTCTTCTTGAACAACCTTGCCCTCGTTCTGACTCCAACGCCGTTGAAAACAATTCTTACAAAGTGTAACAAACTGGTGGATTTGAAAATATTTGGGATGGACGTAGTGGTGTGGTGGTATTTCACGACTGCCTCTACGGAACTAGAAAATCTTTGATTTGTTGCATTGGCAGTTTTCTGTGGTGTCAGTATTCCCACCGAGGCCGGTTCGTGCTACCAATCTATGGTCAACAAACATGAAATTGGGAAGGTGGGGAAATGCAGACAATTATAACTGAATAAAAATAAATAAATGAATTTAGAAATAAATGAAAAAAGAAAAATAAAAGAAAATAATTCTGCTAGGGGTTAAAAAACTTCCAAAAAGTTAATGAGTCAACACTCATTCATGTACATTCATTCAATGTATTCAACAAATGAACATTTGTTGAGCAGCTATTGTGTGACAGGCAGATCACTTAAACCAAAATTCCCATAATTTTTCTCCATACCACCCTAAAGAAATTATAAGATGAATAAAAGCTACACTAATTAAGAATAGCATGAAGAAGAATAAAAAGACTGAAAGAAAGAAAACAACACAAAACCATGCCCTGGCCTTTTCAGAAAACAGCGGCCCCCCAGGGACCCAGTGCTGTCTGCTCCAACCTGCGGGCTCTGCAGGATGCAGAGTGCGAGGAACTGCTGAGGCAGACAGAGGAGTATGAGGCCCTGAGATTTCTCAAGGATGGGAAAATTCAGGTGAGCAG